>NW_017306897.1:207122-230739 GCF_000935625.1 Nanorana parkeri
TGATTTCCTTGTAGACTCATTAAGAGAACGCAGACTCCTTCCTGTTTAGTAGCGCTGCACAAATGTTGTGCACAACTGCTCCTGCCATTGCTAATCTACCAGTCAGGGCTGACTGATTACAAATAACAGAGCCCGTAGGTGGCTGAGATTTTATCTCAGCAGTTGTTGATCAGGCAAGGTAGTTGAGAAAACAAACGTTTTCAGAGGGTGGGGGGTGCCAGCGATTTCCTTGTAGACTCATTAAGAGAACGCAGTCTGCTTCCTGCTCAGTAAAGCTGCACAAACGTTGTGCCCAACTGCTACTGCCATTGCTAATCTACCAGTCAGGGCTGACTGATTACAAACAACAGAGGTGGCTGAGATTTTACCTGAGCAGTTGTTGATCCGGGAGGATTACTGATCGCCGAGAGTTACAGATCTGTGCATTATGATAAAATAATGCAGATATAGCACAGCTAGCATGAAAGATACACAATATATCAACTCAGGTTTTGTACTCACATAAAACCCCTTCGGATTCCCTGAAATGTAACGTTATATATTATGAACGCTGCATTACTGGCTTTTTAAAATGAACACAAAACTGGCGAGATGTAGAAACTTCATATCAGTATTTTACGCAGTTTCCAGACGCCCGGCGTTCACCTTTTTTTACGGTTCTTTTTTAATTGCATATCCCGACCAGTGAGGAGTATATACCGTATCCATAGGCTGCCCCTGCTTTTCCCATTACCAGCTCACAAGGTGTCCTTGTGCCCGAGGCGGAATGGCCGTCGCAGTTTTCGGCTGTCACTTAATTAAGATTTTTTTTTAACGTGACCCAGTTTGTGAAAGAAAGGTAAAACCGTACACAGCAACAACAACAAAACATGTTGGAATCGGGTTTATGTATAAGGCCGGCGGTGAAGGAGATAAAATGTAACGTTTTCTGTCGCAGGCTATCGGAAATGATGAACTGGCGTCTACAGAGATGGCGGTGCTCGGCAGGTGAAAATGTAGTTATCACACCAGCAAGGAGTACTCTCGTCATGTAAAGGGAACACTGCGGGATTTCGTCTCCCATTCACGCCAGTGCCCAAAACGCATTGGGCTTGTGGGGGAATTTATTTTTAATGGCATCCCAAGCGCATCAAGCGAGACGTGCATTAAACCTGCAAAAAAAAAAATGTACAAAGCTCAAACAGGTGCATGAGCTTCTTTGCCATGCAAAGGGTAACCCATTGAAATCAATGAGTTACCCTATTCATGACAAAACCCTAATTTACACTTCAAGCATCGCATGTGCCACGTGCAACCCAACACACTGACCTATAACCGAATGCACTGGCCTATAACCGAATGCACTGACCTATAACCCAACACACTGACCTATAACCCAACACACTGACCTATGACCCAACGCACTGACCTATGACCCAACGCACTGACCTATAACCCAACACACTGACCTATAACCGAATGCACTGACCTATGACCCAACGCACTGACCTATGACCCAACGCACTGACCTATGACCCAACGCACTGGCCTATGACCCAACGCACTGTCCTATGACCCAACGCACTGTCCTATAACCCAACGCACTGACCTATGGCCTGTACCCCAACACACTGGCCTATACCCCAGCACACTGGCCTGTACCCCAGCACACTGGCCTGTACCCCAACACACTGGCCTGTACCCCAACACACTGGCCTGTACCCCAACACACTGGCCTACAGTATAATCCCAACACACTGGCCTATGACCCAACACACTGACCTATACCCCAACACACTGGCCTATACCCCAACACACTGCCCTATACCCCAACACACTGACCTATACCCCAACACACTGACCTATACCCCAACACACTGACCTATACCCCAACACACTGGCCTATAATCCCAACACACTGGCCTATGACCCAACACACTGACCTATAACGGAAGGTACTGACCTGTAACCCAATGCACTGACCTATAACCCAACACCCTGACCTATACCCCACACACTGTTGGTAAGAGCTTCATAGATTACAATGGTCACTACATTAAATTAGCTTTCAGCAAGCTGTGATCCTGTGTTGTAGCAAAGCTTTGAACGCGCTCCCATTTTTTCCCTTTTTGTTTGTTAAATATACGCTTGAAAGCATTTTGTTATATATCTTCAATAAGTTTAACTATGTACCCATCAATCTCACCATGAAACCAGTAAGGTTCTAACCCTCCGTTCCTGGGCGACACAGAAATTTCAAGCAGTGTTATCAGCCCTGCGCAGTTCATGCAAGTAGAACAACACTCTAAGCCCAACACACTGGCCTATGACCCAACACACTGACCTATACCCCAACCCACTGACCTATACCCCAACACACTGGCCTATACCCCAACACACTGACCTATACCCCAACACACTGACCTATACCCCAACACACTGACCTATACCCCAACACACTGGCCTATAATCCCAACACACTGGCCTATGACCCAACACACTGACCTATAACGGAAGGTACTGACCTGTAACCCAATGCACTGACCTATAACCCAACACCCTGACCTATACCCCACACACTGTTGGTAAGAGCTTCATAGATTACAATGGTCACTACATTAAATTAGCTTTCAGCAAGCTGTGATCCTGTGTTGTAGCAAAGCTTTGAACGCGCTCCCATTTTTTCCCTTTTTGTTTGTTAAATATACGCTTGAAAGCATTTTGTTATATATCTTCAATAAGTTTAACTATGTACCCATCAATCTCACCATGAAACCAGTAAGGTTCTAACCCTCCGTTCCTGGGCGACACAGAAATTTCAAGCAGTGTTATCAGCCCTGCGCAGTTCATGCAAGTAGACTATAAAACATCTCCCCCATACATTATGGAGATAAGGAAAAAGGGGGAGTAGCCCAAAATTGGGAGCCAGCAAACTAGGGTGACAATGTGCCTATCTGATACGTACAGTAAGTGAGCGTTGTCCCCTTAGGACAGAAGTATGTTGCTGGTGAAAATAAAGGAAAACGAATGCAGCTGCCACATCTAAGGACTGGGAAGCTGCAACGCGTTACATTGTTGTTCTTTAGATACACTTTCAATATCAGTCGGTGATTTAGTACTTCAACCTGCTTCCACTAGACCAAAGGAGGGCGACTCTGGCCCTCCAGCTGTTGTGGGACTACAAGTCCCATGAGGCATTGCAAGACTGACATTAACAGCGGCAGAGGCTTGTTGGGATTTGAAGTTAAGGCACAGCAGGAGGGCCGGAATCGGCCACTCCTGGTCTAGACCAACCATTGAATAAGTGTAGGGGGTCGCAGCATCTAAAACCGGCAGCCAGCGGGTAGCCCAGCCGCAGATCACTAAATAGATGAGCGCCCCCCCCCTCCTTTCAGACGACGAAGGCATCCCAGTGTGGTTGGCCATAGGCCCGAGGCCGTTCCTCTGGGACTGCCGGAAAGATCCCGCATGACTGAATTACAGGGCACGGTTACATGGCCGCTCTGCAATATCCTTATTACTTCCTCACTGCTTAAAGAGGGCTTAACCGGGAGAACAAAGCACCATCTTTATTGCCGGGGACTTCAGTTTAAATCCCCCTTGTGACTCTTGAACAGGGGGCCATTGTGCTCCGAAACAAATAAAAATGATATATCCAGGATGTTGCCTGCCAGGGCAGAGTCTCTCAGCTTTGTGTAGGGTTAATCTGTGGCTAGCATTGGGCCCAGTACCTAGCAGAGCATATCTGCATGGAGTTTGTATGGTTAGCCCTCTACATGCTCCATTTTCTTACCTTGATCCAAAAACATTCTGCTACTTCAAGTTTGTAGAGCCAAAACTTCCTGTAGGGTATTGCCCTCTACCTGCCTATTGTATGTTACTCTTCATATTGTGTAACTCTTGGTTGCTTATTATGAATTAATCTGTGTTCTTCAATCGGGTTTTTGTACTCGCTGTATAAACCTTTTCTCTTTAGCCCATTGAAGGACACAGTTTTGATGATATTAAGTAACTAAAGGGTTTTACTGCCACTTACAGGTTTAATGGATTCCTCTTGCAGGTGGCAGGATAATCAGTGGTTGGTTATTAGGACTAAAGCTGTGTCCTTCAATAGGATTTTTGTACTCACTGTATAATCCTTCTCTTTTTCGCCCATTGAAGGGCACAGCTTTATTCATAATAAGCAACTGAGGGTTATACTGCCACTTACAGGAGAAATGGGTTCCTTATGTAGGCAGCAGTATAACCCTTGGTTGCCTATTATCAATAAAGCTGTGCCCTTCAATGGGCTAAAAGGATTATACAGTGAGTACAAACATGCTACCAACGCTATCGTCCATTGAGTGACACAGCTTTGACTATAATAAGAAAGGGTTATACTGCTGCCTACGGCAGAATGTATTGTTCTATATATAACTTTTGGGTGCTTATTATAAATAAAGCTTTGTCCTTTAATGGACGATAGACAAAGTAGGATTTTTGTACTCGCTGTAAGCTCTTCTACCTTCCCATTGTATATAATTTTTCCTGTTGTGTATATCCATTGGTTGCTTGGTAGCAATAAAGATGTGTCCTTCAATAGGATTTTTGCACTCACTGTATAATCCTTTTCTCTTCAGCTCATTGAAGGACACAGCGTTATTGATAATAAGCAACTAAGGGTTATACTGCCACCTACAGGAGAAGTGGATTTCTCATGTAGGCAGCAGGGTATTTCTAGGCTGCTTATTGTCATCAACGTTTTGTCCCTCAATGAGAAAAGGATTATACGGGGAGTATAAAAATCCTATTTTCTTTATCATCTATTGAGGGACACAGCTTTGATTATAATAAGAAAGGGTTATACTGCCTCCCACAGGGGGATTTATAGTTTTATGTGGCAGTATAACTTTTGGTTGCTTATTATCAATAAAGCTGTGTCCTTTAATGGACGATAGAGAAAGTAGAATTTTTGTACTCACCTTAAAATACCTTTCTGTTTCGTCTGTTGAGACATACAGCGGTATTGATAATAAGGTTTATCCCGCCACCTACACTAGAAATACATTTCCCCTGCAGGTGGCTGTATAACCCTTGGTTGCTTATTATCAATAAAACTGTGTCCCTCAACAGATGATAAGAGAATGTGATTTTAAGGCGAGTACAAACATGCTACTTTTTTATCGTCCATTGAAGGACACAGCTTTATTGATCGGCAACCAAGGGTTATATACAATAGAAAGGTAGAAGATTTTACCGCAAATACAAAATGTCTTTTTTTCTTTCTTCAATTGAAGGACACAGCTTTATTGATAACAAGTAACCAAGGGTTATACTGCCACCCACAGGAAAAATTATCCTGTAAGCGGCAGTATAACCCTTACTTTCTCATGATCATCAAAGCTGTGTCCTTCGACTTTATGGTGAGTACAAAAAAAAATCGGGTAGACGAGAGTTAAACAAACTGCTTTAGGACACAGTCGGGAGGTAGAGGGCAATCCTCTCACCCTAGACATTACAATCTGACCATTCAAACTTTGTACAATCAACTTTGCCAAAACTTTGTGAAATGAGGACCAACCAGAACCATCCAGTATGAGGACCAACCAAACCCATCCAGTCAATTTGTATCCAATCAGGCATGCCCTTGCACTACATTGTACAATTTTCTTTAGATCTACCATGTACTATCAGATTGTTACATGTGTGGTGTGCTTAAATCTAATCACAGGTTACGATCGGGTGGTAAATAAATGCCGCTGTACTTTTTTCATCAGATTTTTGCAATGTAATAATAAATTCTGAAATCTCCCGACTGACATCTGCGTCCTAATATTTTTGGTGAAATGTTTCTAAATCAAACGCCGTACCTGTCAGAACAAGCTGGAAGGGGTTTGTTACACTGACACACAATATCGGCATGAGGACCAGAAGCCCTGTGCGTAACCCTGAGCGAGGATTGTAAGAGGTGTCATGTCGCCATCTAGTGGCTGTGAGAGAGAACTACAACTTGTTGCTTCTTGAGGTTGAGAAGGCGATCGGCTGATATTCATGTGATATCTATGGAGATCCGTGCTTTGTTATCAATGTGTCTTTTTATTGTTATGTTTTAGGATATATTTTAATAAATTGTTTTATCTTTATACAGCACGTACGCTCCAGTGCCACGCAGGATCAAAGTGACCAAAGAAAAGGTAAAGTGGACGTATTATCAATAATTTATTATTATTATTATTTGTCACAGTTCCTTGCACATTGATCCGGCGCCGGTTTTTGCCTCCTGTCCGAGCTGCTTGGTTTCCTGTCAGTCCGCCCTGAACCTATGTGTTATAAGGCTTGTGCACCTGTGCTTTACCGTTCAAGCAACGTGTCTCCACGCTAGTAGCCGGACCGCTCTGTTTCCTGTGGCATTGCCGCTTGAGTACACCTTGCATTTTGTGTATTTGTTTGCTCTTGTTGGGTTCAGTGTTCCCTTCCTGCTGCGCTCTTTCATTCCCTCTGTTTTCTGTCCGTGTACCTCTTTTGTTTGCTGTGGCTGTGTGTTCCCTCCACAGCATTGCTCCCTGCTCTGTGTGTGGTTGCCTCCTGCTTCCTGTGGTTAGTGTGCTCTGCACTATTGTGCACCTCCCTCCTTTCCCTTGTGCATTCCCCTCTGCTGTTCCTGTGCATCTCTTGTCTCTGTGGGTACACCTGTTGCGTGCTCCCTTCTGTTACCTGCTCTCTGTGCCACGCATGTTCCCTACTTCTTCCCTCTAGTGCCTGTTTTCTGTATCTTGTATGCACCCTGTGTCTTTTCCCTGTGCTGTGGTCCCTGAGTTCCCTGCTGGCACTGTCCGTGCACAGATGTGTCAGAGAGCCGCAACCTGGGAGCTGGCCCACAGCTCAACATCCACACCATCAGTGGCTCTGGGGAAGACCAGGTGGCTCCTTAGATCCTGCGACTCTGGCACACCTGCGTTTGTTGTGCGGTCACACTGTCCCTGCATCTCCGAAGACCGGTATCACTGCCCATTCCTAGTTCAGTCACTATATACTGCTCCGCAAGACCCTGGGTTTACAATTCCTGGTGCTGCAGTGCCCTAATCGTGACATTATTAATAAACAGGATATATATAGTGCCAACAGTTTGCGCAGTGCTTTACAATTTAAGTTTTGGTTTTTTTACTCTTTATAATAGGGGTGGGAAGCTCACCCCTGTTATAAAGGGGGGGGGATGTGTTCTTTAGCCCAAATGGCAGTTACAACCCTTATAATGTACACTGATCACCCAGAGAGGGTTGTTGTTTTTTTCTCAACAAAAGTGTAGTAACACTTTAACCAACTACTCTACCACTTAATGACACTCACCTACCAAAATCAAGGGCAGCCCTTTAAATCCAGGATCTGGGTCTCTTTTACTGAAAACCTTGAATCCAGCACACCTGGTATTTTAATGCATATGGATTAATGGAATTGGATATTTTGCATTCTTCTTTTGATGCATGATCTGAATCTATGATTATGAATTTAGATTCCGAGTACATAAAGTGTATTTGTTCTTCTGCTGAGCTTTGTAAATATGGGCAGCGGAGGAGGCGAGGAGACTTGTCTATGCTTGGATTGGGGAGAAGACTATTTGTATTGCTTGCAATGGTCATACTGGTCTGATCATTTGAGAATTAACGCTGAACTGCCTGCAGATTATTGCAGCTCTATATTTATTAATGCATCATTGTGTGTGAAGCTGCCCGGCTTCCTGATACCGGAAGTATCGGGCTAGGCATTGTAGCATTCGGGCGACTATATATCACTCCCTCCTACACTTGCGATTATATAATAAGTGCTGCCGTCCATTTCATTACTAAATTGCTACAAGAACTGTGAGCTCTCTAATAAAAGTTTACGCTTGCGCTGGGTTATGGCTATAAAATTCAGCCCCCACAGACATGTGCGTACCAGCCTGCTGAATATCATCAGACCTCGGCTTGGTTACAGGCAAGACAGAAGCACTTCCAGAATGAACAGCTTCCGTAGGGCTCCTTGTCTTCCATACTGCGGGCAAGAGGAGCAGCCAAACCTCACCGTATTGTTTTTATGTTTAGGCGTATTAACCCTTTTGATGCCAGGGCGTATTTTGCACACATGTTATAATCCACATCTTGGGCCTGAAAATTACCTAAAACTCCCAAGAGATATATATTTCCTGACCACGTAGAATAAAATGGTGGCGGTTGCAAATTATATTAGTGCAACTCTATCAAACCCGAGATTTTAGCAAAAATTAAACCAATGTTAATTTTAGTGCACGAAAACACAATATAAATCCCAATTGTTTTGTAAAATATAAAAGATGAGGATGTGTCGAGTAAATAGATACCCAACGTGCCAAGCTTAAAAATACCGCGCCCCCTTGAAACGCCGATAAAATACAGTACCCCATATTGTCCATAGGCGACACTTTTATTATTATTATACAGGATTTATATAGCGCCAACAGCGCTTTACAATATAAGGAAGACATTACAATCACAATAGAATTCAAGACAAGATGGTAAGGAGGGCCCTGCCCCTGAGGGCTTACAATCTAAAAGGGAGGGGCAAGTGATACATGAGGAGGTAGCTGTGTGGGGATGAAGTGTGATGGTTCACTGGTTAGGTTGAGGTGGGATAGGCTTCCCTGAAGAGATGAGTCTTTAGGGAACGCCTAAAGGCAGTCAAGGTGGGAGATAGACGGACAGGTTGGGGTAAAGAGTTCCAGAGGATGGGAGAGACTCTAGAGAAGTCCTGGAGGTGAGTATGGGAGGAGTTGGCGAGGGAGCTGGAAAGCAGGAGGTCTAGGGAAGAGCGGAGTGGACGGTTAGGGTGATATTTTGAGACAAGGTTTGAGCTATAGGCGGGGGCAGAGTTGTGGATGGCTTTGTAAGTGACTGTTAATATTTTGAATTTTATCCTCTGGGCGAGTGGAAGCCAGTGCAGGGATTGACAGAGGCGAGTTGTAGACTAAGCGGTTGGTCAGGTGAATGAGTCTAGCAGCTGCATTCTTGATAGACTGAAGGGGGGAGGAGCCTGTGTAGTGGAAGGCCAATGAGGAGGGAGTTGCAATAATCAAGACGAGATATAACTTTTAGGCCAGGTTCACACCTGGGCGAGCCCGGATTAAGAGCAGCCCCATCGATTTCAGTGGGGTTATATCCACGTGGCAATCGCTTAAAAAAGGGTGTGACTGGGGTGCCATTAGAAAAGAATGGCACCACCAGTGCAATCAGCGGTTTTGTGCGATTCCATGACCACGCGGCCATACGCACCGTTTTGTGCACGATTGCCGCTTGGTCACATATCGCCTAAGTGTGAACCGAGTCTAAAAACCCGTACAAGTCATCAATTTATAGTTATCCATGAATGTTTGCCCTAGAACTATTGTTCTCACTCTGGCGCACGTGGTGATACCCAACATGCATTGCACAATCGTCATTTTCTTACATAGGTTTACCCGAAATATGGTTACGTTAGTATGCGCATATTTTTGTAAGCACAATTACACAACCAGGAAACCAGACAACCAGGAAACAAGACAGAAACCTAAAGTGCAGGTTTAAAAAAAAAAGGAGTTTATTGTAAACAATAAACATAAATGACAAAAAAACAATGGAGAAAGTCTAGGACGTAGTCGATGCCAAGCCAGAGGTCAGATGCCAAAGCAGGTGGGCAGCTGAGCCAGGTCAGAGAACACTGAGAGCAGGATGAACAGAAACAAAGCCTGAGTCAGGACGCAGGAGATCAGTCAACCAGAGCCAGGGTCATACACAGAGAACAGGAACAACTGCAGAGCACTTGGTAAACCAGAGCACACGCAAGTGCGGGGACTGAATGGACATGCTGATGGTTAAATAGTGAACTGCTGTTGCATCATCATTCTGAGACAGGAATTTGTGAGGAGTTTTGTTAGAAGTTGCAGAATGATGATGTTTACGGGTTTGGTCATAAGAGGGCATCACAGAGCAACAGCAGTGTCAGACATACTGCAAAACAAGCCATGCTGCAGCCAACTGGAGGAGAAAGGGTAAAAGAAACCCTGACAAGCAGATCTGCAGATTTTGTATCCACTTTTAAATAGTTGCAAACTCAAAATTGTGAAGGCTTGCTATCCTATGGGGAACACTGAGAACTCGTAATTGTGGTACCCTGAAAAATCTACCTTGTATCTTGAATTTCTCCTGAAAAAATAACTTCCTGAGCCTGGGCACTCAAGCTCTGCATCCTCATAACCTCATCAACTATCCAAAAATGAGCAACTCAAACTCATTTATTTGTTGTTATGATGGAAGGGGTGAGCAGGAAATACTTTACATTATACATTTATTTGATTGGCAGTGTTGACCCTTTTTTGTTCTTGTTCGCTAACTCTTTATTTTTCCCCCCAACAGATCCTTGTCTATCACCCAGAATTCATGAAGTATGTCTACGACCGATGGTTGATGCATCACGGCCGGTACCCCTCCACAGGGCTTCTAAGTGTAATATTTGCTCTTCACATCTGCGATAAGGTGATACATCGATGTCACATGACCTCATGGCTATCATTAGGGCGATATCATACATTGTTCATGTGTGATAGTGAATACAGTAATACTTCATGAACAGGATGTTGAAAAACAGCCAATCAATAAACTGACATAGGTTAAAGGGACCCTATTAGGTTAGGAATGAGCTGCCCCCCCCCCCCCCCCCCCCCCCCTCCTAACTGTTGTGTTTCCCTTGTAGACCAATTTTTACTGATTCGGCAATCACTTTGACCTGTCGTTCATAATAAAACATTACCCAAGAGTCTGTTCTCATCACTCAGCGTTTGCTGAACCAGAATCCCTGCCTGTAGACAGCACTCATTCAGCTTCTGAGCCCCCAGCAGATGGTTGTACCAGCTTCAGTTGAGTTATCTCTTTGACAGAGTTTCCAGTTCATGACCCCATTGTGGATTCCCACTCCTGTGCTGTCCTCGGAAGACTCACTATTCCGGCAAATTATTTGGAAAATCTAGCAGAGAGTGTATGGCCCTCTGTGGGCAGGTGGGCAGAGCTGTGAACTTACAATGATGGTTCTCAAGAGGTGAAAGAATCTAAAGGTTATAGTGAATGAAAACCCTAATTGAGTGAAATTATTAGTAGCTAAGGCAATGTGTACCATAAACAATTGCCCTTTTTTAATGCTTGTCTTCATCCTTTGCTGCATCTCAGTGTTGCTGATCCCTTGCAGCTTGTTTTCCTGTCTACATGCACTCTAGCAATGGTGACATGGCATTTCTGATGATGGGTTTCCTAATGGTGACCACAGCAGGCCATGCCTGTATGTGTTGGACAATCTAGAAGATATGTTGTCTGCACACCATTCTGCTTTGGAATGTCATCTTTATACGTATTCCGTTAGTGAGTGTAACGTTTCAGAGCCTCACAGGACCCCTTTGTCATGAAAAGAGTTGAACACCTTGCCTGACGAAGGCGGTCCTGTGAGGCTCTGAAACGTTCCACTCACATGTCATGCTAAAGGAATATGAATAAAGATGGCATTCCGAAGCAGAATGGTGTGCGGACAACATATCTTCTAGATTGCATGTTGTGGCGCCATCCACCAGTTGTTCCAGCACCCGTTGGATCCTGGGGTAATTCGGTACAGTGTGCGAAGGGGATATTACAAAGATGTATGTGGGGACAGCCACTTATGCAGTCTCAGTCGAAAGTGCATGTGACCAACACACAGGGTGACAACACAGGACAGCACAACTAGGGGACTAAGTGTTCACCCTACAAAGAGGAAGTGCTTGAGGTTTAAAGATACTAAAAGTCCTTCACATTCTTAAAAATTCGATAACGTTTCCATAGTAAAATGATTATGGCTTATCTATAGTGGTACTGTGACCACTGTCATTCTGGTTGAGCACTGCTTCTTCTGCTCCCACCTCCTGTCAGTTAAAGACCTTTGATGGGCCAGGAGGCATGGCTTCCTGTAGAATTTCTAACTACATCGGGCTTCAAAAACAAGGTATCCAGTATTCCGAATGCGGTAGCACGTACAGCAGATGGACTATAACAGTGGTCACAGGGCCACTATAGATGAGCCATAATTATTGACACAAATTAGAAACCATGGTTAGCATTGTCATCTGCTACCTGGAAGAGGAGCATGCTGGGAGAATCAACTGCTATTTCCACATGCTTCTCAAAGAATTATAGCAATAAAGGCAGCAAACTTAGATTGAGAACAGTGAGAAGAACCTTTAAACAGAAATCACATTTTGGGTTCGCATCTACTTTCATTAAGCCCACCAACATCTAACCAAAACTGAAAGTTTAGTTCTATGCAGGCTGAAACCCATATCAGACAAGTGCAATAATAAAGTGACTTACAGTATGTAAGGTTAGGATCCCTTTAAAAATGCCTGGAGTTGATGTGTTCCTTCCATCTACACAGGTGGACTTGTACGGATTCGGAGCAGACAGTAAAGGAAACTGGCACCATTACTGGGAGAACAATCCATCTGCGGGAGCTTTCCGCCAAACCGGAGTCCACGATGGCGATTTTGAGGCAGACATCATAGGCAATTTAACTTCTATTAAAAAAATTAACATCTACAGGGGAAGATGACCCCCCAAGTGAATGGAAAACTGTGATTGATGATTTCACTACTTAAACATGTTTTACTCTTAACACTTCCTGGGAAGACTGCGTGTTTCTTCGGAGACCCGATGGATCATTTAGACATTGGCTGTTTGAATCACTTCCGGGATTTAGAACTTCAAGTTAAAAAAGAAGAGCTATAATAATGGTCCTTTTCATTTTATCGTCAACAGCAGCCACTTGGGCCAGATGACCACGTGTTAAGGGTCTGATGGACTTGGTTTGACCATGCTTCATTAAGGAAATGGACTTTGATTCATAATGAGTGCAATCAGTTAAACTGGGGTAACAGGAACCACATGTACTGTTCGTCATTTTATCAGATAATACAACCTGATTGATGAAGAAGGGGAAAAGTGTCCGGTGTTTCCTGATGTGTGAAATGTTTTACTTATACAATAATAACGCCTGATTTTTTTTTTTTTTTATTTGGTAACACCCAATTTTATTTTTTAATGGTCAAAAAAAGCAAAATGTAGGTTGTCTTACGGACAACCTTGAGAAAAGCTAGAAAGTCTGGTATTGGCCCTCTCATGTTTGGAACAGTAGAACATTCAAGTTTTCACGTTATTTTATATGTTTACAAAAAACACCAGACCCCTACCCCAAGCATATGGTAAAATAGACCTTTAGCTAGAAGGCCAGAGAGCTGTGGAAGTGGTTGCAACTACACCAGTCCACTGGGGTAGAGGGTAGGTAACTTCCCTGCCTTGAGGGATAATGACAGCGGGAGAACTACTCAGTTCACTGGCTTTTGACGCAACAGGACCATTGTGTTCCTTGGCAATAACAGCTAAACTATACAGATAACCGTAATGTGGACAACATCCATGTTCTTGGAGATCAACGAAAGTCACTTTTTGAAGACCTAAAGAGGAATACATTTTGCTGAATATTGTTTGAATTCACTGTATACTCTTGGTTGTCCTCTGACCTTCTTTATTGGTGGAAAGAAGTTAAAGAACTACAAATAAGTTTAAGGAAGCCCTAAGCCTGGAATGTTCACACGATGGTCCATTTTCTTCTTCATTACTTGAGTAGGTAACTTCTGGGTCCTGCTTGGACCAATAGAAAGTTATCTCTTGCTGTTTTCCGTCATTTTGTACTCTTTGAATTCGATGCTGGAACAATTTAAGAGTTTGCTACTTTTTTATTGGGGACCGTAACTGTTTGAACTTGATTTCATTTGTACGGTGATTTTATACTTTGCATTATTTTATATAGGTAACGTATGGTCAACCTTTTGTTTCCCATTACCAAAGGAGCTCTCAAGTTCTCTTAAGGTATATCCAGAATATGAAGTTTTGCATATGTGTATATATAATTTTAAGAGGTATTTTATGCACTTGGGGCTATTTTGGTAACAGTGCAAAGAACCATGGTGAGCGATAGCCCACGGTAACCAATGACCTTACTACAGTGAGCTGCTTAATCCTTTTTTTGATTGGTTAATGTGGGCTTCATATTGTTGCACTGTGGTGTTAAATCGAACGGTTGGTGTATTCAAAGTGTGGGTCTGCAGTCTGCAAAGAAATTGTATTTTTGCTTTAAAGCTTTTACTTAGTTTTCTTAGTACAGCATAATTTATTGTTGGGAATTATGGGTAATTCTCATTGGTACCACTAAGCTTTGTAGTATTTTTTTCTAAAATATAAAGGGGGAAATGAAGGGTGCTGATAATTTATTGTAGGGCCTTAAAAACTTGATAATGCTTTCAAAGTATTAGAATGTGTCTTTTTTTAGGATAGTTTTTGATACATCTTACTGTTCTTTTAAGTTATTGATGTTTGTATTCTAAACAGGGATAAGCGGTTAAAGTTGTCCTGTACATGGATTTTTCTTTTCTTTCGAACGCTGTGCCCAATTAAAATTAATGGGCTTGAGAATTAGTAAAAAAACTCAAAGTTACAGGGAATCCTAGAAGCAGTGTTTAATACATGTGGGATTTAGTGAGCCATCCAGTACATCCTGGGAGCCAATAGGCAATGCCTGGGGAACATGAAAGGAAGGGAAAGCCTTAAAGTGGACCTTTACACTCAAAAACCAATTCTACCAATGCATCCCTCTCTGTATGATGATCAATAAAAACGGCCACGTCCCCTCCTGCCCCACGTCCCCTCCTGCCCCACAACATAGTGAGCCGGCTGCAATGCGATGCAGTGCGTTCTGGCAAGAATCGGGCCAGAACGCATTGTCTCTGGTGTGAACGAGGCCTCAATGTCAATCAGTTCACCCAAGATTCACACATTCATCCACTTTCTAACAGAATCTTTTTTAAAGGTGAATCTGGGGTGAAAATTGTGTGAATTTTGGTTGAAAACATTGATAAATAGACCCCTTAATATAAAGGATGCTCAGTTGACAGAGCACGCTGTGCTTTCTGTTGAGAGTCATCAGCGTGTTGGCAGACTGTGAACAACTAAACAAGACAGTCCCTTCTCTGTAAGGGGAGAAGGAGGGAACATGAGTCATTTGGCAGTCTTTGTAATTTGTCCTAGTGGTGAAGTCTATTTCAAAGCATAGTTGTAAAGGAACAAAGAGTTGAGCAAGCAGGTCTTCTGGCGTGAAATGTACAACCTGCTGGCTTCACAAGGAAGTATTCATATGTAATATTTTATAATATCCCAATTTTAATAAAATATGGGAAAATATTTAAAAAATGTACCTGATGTTACAGAGATACATAGTCAGGTTGAAGTTTTACAAGTCCATCGACTTGTCGTCCATGAAACAGCTATACCTTTAAGGTGACTACGATAACATAATTGCTTATTAAGAGTCTTCACACCTAGATCCTAGGCATGTGGAAGCCTTTGAAAGCACAGCAGTAAATATGAAGTAGCCAGCCAATTCTCCCAGAACATTCCCCATGTTTAATGGACCTGCAGTCATATCATTAATGAAGCAAAAAACATCCCATGCATGGCCCATTATTTGCAAAGGTTGAGGCTTGAGTACAGGAGTGCATTTCCTCTTGAAGCCCTATAGCGAAGAGTATGAAAGGTCAAGTTGGCCATATACCAGTTGAATTTTGTGTGTATGAATGTTCATATGAGAATCTACCAGTGAATGGCCAGCTTTAGTCTAGGAATTGATGATCACTATACCAAAGGATAAGTTTGGCTTTATTATAATAATGTACCATGCGTTAAATATATTGAGGCCGATTTACTAAGGGTTTGAGAAGGTTCACACAAGAAAAAGAGTGAAGATGGACATCAATTATCCAATCATGTGAAAAGCAAATTCTGATTTATTTATTTAATCTGCATTTAATTGGATCATTGAAGTCAATCTTCACTCTTTTTTGTGAACATTCTTTAGTAAATCAGCCTCACTGTGTCCAGGGCTTACCAGTATCTTGTAAAACATACTGGGCTTGTAGGCCATAAGCCATAGGAGGCCCACAGGCTGCCCAGTGTTGGTGTCCACGATGAGTGTGTTGAAGTTGGTTATCACTTTTACCTTTAATCAGTGACCACTACCAGAGGATATGTACTCTTGTACCTTTTTATTTGTGTTTTGCTTTTGTTTTTTTTTAATCAAAGTTTGCACAGAATTACTCAAACATTTATAGTATTTGAGGAAACTGATTGTAGCATTATTATTATTATTATTATACAGGATTTATATAGCGCCAACAGTTTGTGCAGCACTTTACAATATAGGGAAGACATTATAATTACAATACAATTCAAGCAGGGGCGTAACTACAGATCATGGGGCCCTATAGCAACATGTTTAATAGGGCCTCATGGCAAACCCTTTAAAATCTAAATCAAGAACAAGTAGCAGGAGACCTGTCTGCATAGTCTCTTCCTGTACATATGATATCAGCTCTTCTTGATTGGAAATGCCATAAGGAGTACAGGTTCAACAGCAACTTCAGCAATCCTTCATGGGGCCCCCTTCCACCCCCAGCCCCCATAGCAGCCACATGGGCTGCTGTGGCTATTGTTACACCCCTGAATTCAAGACACGATGGTAAAGGAGGGCGCTGCCTGTGAGGGCTTACAATCTAAGAGACATCTTGTGAGCTTAGTTTGGCCTAGCCCAGATCAGGATCAGGTATCCTTCATAGCTCCTAGATTATAATTCAAGGGTTCTTTATGACTAAATTGGCTACAGACTGTATTAGACTTTTAGCTTTTGCTACGTTTTAAGCAATTCTGAATTCATGTTTCAATTTTACATTTTTGTTGTTGTTACAAGTTTTCTGAATGTTAAACCAAGGGCCAAATCAAAGTAATTTATGCCTATCATCAAACAAGGGCTACTTTATAATTTAAGCCTTATCAACTGTTACCTTGGGTGAATGTTACATTAAATGAGATCCATCTCTTGTAGCCTTGCCTCTCGATAAAATATTTGATACACCAGCCATAAGTTATTATATAGGATGATGTACTTTTTTTTTTTTCTTGTATTCCAAGCTATTGTTTTGGTTTCCTATTTTCTTGGAGACATTGGGGGTGACTTGGTAGTAGTAACAAGCCTTTGGGAATGTTGGAAATGCTTGTATTCCCAAAAAAGGAGCATGACATCTATTGCTCATGCAGCAGAATAAAACATTAATTGAAATTAGGTAAAAGTCATGGTTGGCCCTAGTGGCGGGGAAGTGTAAAAGGTCATAGACTTCCCATCATCCTATGAAAGAATTGCAACCAGGTATGAACAGCCTAAGCCCATCCGAACCGATTGTTTTACTGGGATTTTTGGAGCCTGGAAGGTCTTACAATTTGTAGAAAAGCCTGTCCCCTGCCAGCATGCTGTAGCATCCTTTTCTACAGCATGCTGGCAGGGGACAGGCATTTCTACTCAGGCTTTAACTGCGTTCTACAGAAAACAAGCTGGAAGGCCTTGTTTTAATACAGGTGAAATTATTTTATCTGATTTAAACTGAAAGGTCAGTTGGGCTTTGAATGGCTTTTCCACTCAGCTAATTCCAGTTACCCCATCTCTAGAGACATTTAGGTACATCTTTTGAGAACTATCTTTAATGTTCATTTGTCTGAATGTTTTACCTCCATTTCTGTGGCTGCCTATTTCAGCCACCTATCAGCATGGGTAGACATTTACAAAATAGGAGGTGGAAGTTTTCCAAAGCAGGTTGTCAAGGAAGCCCTTGCATCTGTTTCTAGAGACCAATTAAGCAAGAAAAATCCAAACTGGGTGGAGACGTCCTTTAACATTCTTCTGTCAGAACCTGCCACTAGAATCCCTTCACAGTGTGCCATTTTAGGACACCACAGTCGGTGTGTGTTGGAAGTCTAATTAGGATATTTTGATATTTCTATTGCAGTGCTTTGAATAATGGAAATTCACTACATTGTGCTTTATAATGCTTAAGGTTGGTGAGATTTTTTACTTTAATTGATGGAGTCCCTTCAAAGGGTCAGGTCACCTAAAATTGAAATGTTAGTCAAATCAACCAGTGTCCTTATCCTTTGGAGACGCCATAAACATGATCTCTGAATGTGAGAAAACACATCCTGCAATTAAATTTGCTTTTCTTTTGAGAAATTAAGACTCCTTCCACCACAGCAGGAGGCATTAGATTAATTTGTGGGGGAAAGGAGTAGATTTCTCAGTGGTTGGAAGGCCTTGGAACTCCAATGGATAAACCCTACCACTGGAGTCAACACAAATGTAAATAGCCAGTGATTGTCCCCACTGGAATTCACCAAACAATCTAAGTTTCTGTGTCTAATCCTTTAAACCAGGGGTAGCCACACTTCAGCTTTCCAGCTGTGTTGAAACTGCCAATCCCATAATTTATGTGCCTCTGGGAGTCATGCCTATGGTGGTCAGAGTCAAGATGTTACAGTGTACCTACAACCAATTATTTATTCCATTTGGATAGAGTGGTGAAGGATTAGAACGCCTGTTTTTTTTTTTCCTCCCGCTGGGAGGAGTCACCCCTCTGTTTGTCCTGGTCTCCATTGCTTTCAGGAAGGAAAGTGAAAGAATATTTAAAATTGTCACAAGAAAAGAAATAGAAGGTATCTCCTCAAATGGTGACAACTGGCTTAAATGTGAACTCCATGCCATTTAAATAAATTCCTCAATAGCCACAGAAGATATAATTCCACTTTATGTGCACCAAATGCCTTTGTAAATCCAGATATTGCCTTTTGTAAAAGTAGCAGTGGCATCATCACTGTGCTGTACATAGCCTGTGCAGAGAGCAGAGCTGTGGGAGGTGCCCAGAAGCCCCACCGACTACAGGCTGCCTGCAGAAACTAAAGGAGGGGGCGGAGACAAGACCAGTCACCCTGCATGCTACTTTCACTGGCAGTATGTGTAGCCAACCATTGGGAAACATACATTTCAGTGCATGGTTTTGTGACTTAAAGTATAACTGTTTGTATTTTGTAATTGATTTCCCAAAAAGTGTGCTATACAGTATTATCTTTATATATATCCGTGGTTATTTGCTTTAAAATGCTTTCATTTTTATTTTTTTTATCTGAGAATATTCTATAATAAGATATAACGTTAAGAATCCTGCAAATGTATAGATAAAGGTAAAGTTACTATGCAGTGTACATATCTGTAAGTAATGTTGGGCTGTTGGCTAAACACAAAAAAGATATAGAGGTACCAGAAATGTTTCTATTACAGCTTTGTATCAATTACCTAGAAGAAGTAACTGCTGTTTTCTTTCTTGTCACCTTCATTAATGCTCTGCACATTCTTGTCACCTTCATTAACGCTCTGCACATTCTTGTCACCTTCATTAAAGCTCTGCACATGCTTGTCACCTTCATTAACGCTCTGCACATTCTTGTCACCTTCATTAACGCTCTGCACATTCTTGTCACCTTCATTAACGCTCTGCACATTCTTGTCACCTTCATTAACGCTCTGCACATTCTTGTCACCTTCATTAACGCTCTGCACATTCTTGTCACCTTCATTAAAGCTCTGCACATTCTTGTCACCTTCATTAACGCTCTGCACATTCTTGTCACCTTCATTAAAGCTCTGCACATTCTTGTCACCTTCATTAACGCTCTGCACATTCTTGTCACCTTCAATAACGCTCTGCACATTCTTGTCACCTTCAATAATTTGGACGAACTTCCTGTTCGCGAATCGTTCGTGAACAGAAGCGTTCGTAAACCGAGGTACCACTGTACTAATTATTTCCCCTGGGGTGATTTCCCTTACTTCATATCCAGGTGACCACCTGGGCACTGCTTGGGTCTGAACTTCCTTGTTTCTCCATAAGTAGGACAGGCAAGCAGGGAAGATTTCCGCAAGGGGGACACCTGGCAGAAGTTCTAACCCTTTTCCCTGGGGGGGGGAGTTCCCTTATTTACTGTCCAGGTGACCACCAAGGCACTGCTTGGATTTGAACTTCCTGTTCCTGCATTATTAGGACAGGTAAGAAGAGAAGATTTCCACAAGGGGCATACCTGGCAGAAGTTCTAATTCTTTCCCGTGACGAGAGTTCCATTATTTGCTGTTCGGATGACCACCAGGGCACTGCGTGGATCTGATCTTCCTTGCTTCTACATAAATTACTGTGAAAAGTCTTCTAGGGTCTGCTAATAATGTCTGCGGCTCTATAGTTTATTCTCTGTGTATTGAAGCTGCACTCTAGAGAGTGGAAACAGGAAGGCCAGCTTCCAGCAATGCCACGGTGGTCACCCAGACATAAAGTAAAGACTTCTTGTCTGGGTGGCAACTCTAAAGGAAAGGGTTTGGCTGGTCAGTTATTGGATCCATCATCAGTTAATGAATTTTGAATATGAACAGATCACATGCCTGTAGTTAGTTTTTTTATTTGTAATAAAATATCCCAAAATGGAAAAAAGAAATCCGCAATCAAAAGTCTAACCGTAGCTGCGGATAAAGTGTCCTCGCATCTCAAGATTTGATGTTATGAGTAGATGGCCCCTGACCTAATATAGGCATTGGTCTTTCTACTGATAGATATTAGATGACAGTGGACCGGTTTTGGTAGGACCACCAGGAAGGTCCATTTCTCATCCAATATACCTTTTTCTATACATCTGTATAATATCATGACCCTTCCAATGTTATGGTAACTAGTGAGAACAGTTGACCTATGCACCTTCCTTTTCATCCTTTTGAAGAAACTGGAAGATTATTTCTAGATGTTTGATAATATCACACAGCCATCTACCTCTCTATTATTCATTTCCGGGTTTTTGTTTGCCGTTTTTGAACCACTCCTATTATGTGTGCCAAATCTGTGCATGAAACATGTTTTATGTAATTGTACATCCGGCTAGATCACTGCAAACCAACATGAATGCCACCAATGCTTACATTTTGTGTCGGAGATTCCTTTTATCTAATGTGGGTTTTCATTTTTTTTTTATAAAGAGAACATTTATTTCAGCAGATCTTCCCATGAGTTTATATTTGCATTTATTTGTTACGTAAAGGCAGTCCCCGAGTTACGAACATCCGAGTTACGTACGACTACTACTTACAAACAGTGGTCCCAGGCTGTTCCGCTAGTCGTAATGCTACCTTGCTCTTGCTGACGTTCGTAGTACTGTACCTCGTGTACATTACAGGAAGTTGTTAGACGTACAGACGAGAAGTGCCTGCCTCTTCTTCAGGGTCTGGTACTGTACGTTACAGGAAATTGTACAAACATCTGTCCTTGTTGCATTTAAAGTAGAACTCCATGCAAATGTTATTTTTGTAGTTTTGGTTAGTATGTTGTGGGGTTAGAGACACTGTGAGGACAGCAAAACATATGTTACAGGGGGTTAACCCTTCCCTATGCTATCCAAAACTAAACATTTGTGTCACACTTTAAAAATGTACCTGTTCTAACTTACATACAAATTTAACTTAAGAACAAACCTACAGAACCTATCTTGTTCGTAACCCGGGGACTGCCAGTGCATGTACAAGTCAACCTCCGCAAGACCAGACTGCTGCTGGGGGCTGCCATGTTGGACGTAGTGTCAGCAGCCCCAGCAGACTCAGAGCGGTCACTGAAATAATGCTCAATCGTTTTCTACCTTGATCATCCCCTGGCATCTACATAAAAGGTTATGTAGAAAGAGGAGGAATAGAGTAGCTGGGCCAGCATAGAAAGAGACTCATGATGTGCAAGGAAGGAAGGTGCTGTTCCCAGGAAATTGACTCTTCCTGGAGAAGCTGAATTGGCTAGCAAGTTCAGAGGCACATTGCAAGTCAATCACAAATAGTTTATGGAAAGGAAAGATGCTGCATTGATTTTTCTCTACTTTTACTTCCATTGTTGGTGTAAGTTGATGACTGGTTCTCTTTAAAACTATATAGGAAGTGCAGTACTCTATATTAGTTATAGATGTTGCTGTTGCTTGTGAGTCAGTGAAAATGTACTAAGGCTGTGAAGACTCTCATTCATCCATGTCATCGCATATCTGGGGGAAAAAAATCAAGGCAACTGGACTTGCTGTGTTTTTTTTTCTTGAAGACATTTTGCTGATCACCCGACGAGCTTTACCAATTGTTAATTGAGAAAGCTACTTAGAGGACCAGCGAAACGTCTCCAAGAAAAAATACAGCAAGTCCAGTTGCCTTGATTTACTTTTTACACATATTCACCATATTTATTCCCAGAATTGCTATTATTATTATTTTTTTACAGATACAGCAGCTTTTGTTTTTTTAGGCGTTGCCTTGATTTATTTTTTATAGATAATTCTCTAGTGCGTTCAGCTGATCATAGACGGGCAGACAGGTAGGAAATGCCCGACTGTCCTCCAATGGCTCATTCCATTTGTGGGACTCAATGTGATGCTCTCTCAATGCTGACAGCAAAAGGATGATGATAGTTTTGCTTCTTTGTTTTTGTGATTCGAGCAGAAAAAAAGATCTTTGGGATAATGGTACCTTGGAACATAGAAATGGCTTAAACAATTGTTCCCCACATAGCTACCTCCTCATGTATCACTTGCCCCTCCCTTTTATATTGTAAGCTCTCAGGGGCAGGGCCCTCCTTACCATCTTGTCTTGAATTGTATTGTGATTGTAATGTCTTCCTTATATTGTAAAGTGCTGTGCAAACTATTGGCACTATATAATTCCTCTATAATAATAATGTCACAAACAACATTTTTAATCGGGAGCATCACCTTCTATGACCGAGCCGTTTGTGGTCACTCTAATACTCTAATACCATTAAGGTTGCAAGGAGCGAAGAGTGAAGTACCTTAAAGTATTATTAAGGTCTGGGCGTTTTTTACCTTAAGGCATTCTCTGCATTAGGGTAAAAACGGCCCAGCACCTTTTTTCTCCCCCGCCCTCCCCCCCACACTTACCTGTCAGCTATGCTTGTCCCCGCCGCCGGTCCCGAAGCGATCCTCCGTTCCCCGAACTTCCAGGTTGCGGGGGGAGGATGCTGATAGCAGAGGAGCCATAGGCCATCAAAGAGGGAAGGGCCGTGGCCTGCCACAGGGCTGTGTGTGTCTATGGATGCACATAGCCAATGCGGGCACGGGTGCCTCCATTAGAACGATGGTGGCACCCGTGCAGGGGGTGGGGGGAATAGCGCTGCGGGGACCCACTAGAAAACAAAGAATTAAACAGTTTTAAAGAAAAGCAGCAACAGCCTCCAGCAAAGGAGGGTCCACTTAAAGGAAACATTTTAAAAATTGAGGCTTTAATATCACTTTACGGCTAAAATACAGTTTAAAAAGAAAAATATTAAAAACCTGTAGCCCGGTAGTATTAAAAAATAAAAAGGATGCAGCTTTCCCAGCGACACTGATGGCAGAACCGGAGATGGATTTTAACTCTCTGCAGCCACTGCACATAACGCATTACTCCTCATACTGTTCAATTAATTATTACCGTGAAAGAGTTTATAACACTGACATATGCAGTCCGTATAAAGATAAAACATTTGCTTTAAAAATGAAAAATTTAAATACTGATTTAAACACAAAAATTCTATGTGAAATAATTGAATTAAATTAATTTTCTTAAAAAAAAAAAAAAAAAAAAAAAAAAAAACAGGATCGTGAGACCGGGT
>NW_017306897.1:231155-235266 GCF_000935625.1 Nanorana parkeri
TTCTCCAGACTCCCCGCCATGTTGTCCATTCTGCTACTGCAGTTTTGAAATGCATATTACATTTTTTCTCGCAGGCAGTTCTGTCTCCCACAGATGGGTATACGTCTTTGCCAAGGCTTCGCACAGCTGTGTTACTGGAAAAATGTAATTACAGATATAACCCATGGCACATTCCTCCTAGTCTGCATCCAGTGTAAGTGAAAATCTATCCAAAGTTTTTTTTTATTCTTGGATGGAATTTGGTAGGGTTAGAGCATCTGTCAGGATTGAGTTGTTGGCTGCGTCCCAGTTGGGAAGATTTCACATGACTTCTGGTTCAGGTGTCACTCCAGGGCAGCTGTGAGCTGAGTATCCTGTTTCTTCTCTCTGGAGATCATTGTATAATAACAATTTTACATATGTTCCTATAGACCAGGGGTGGGTCTAATAATAATAATATACATTTTTGAGAATCCATTAGCCACTGGGGACTGTTACTAGTTCCCTAGTGGACTGTCTGTAGCAGGGGTGGGAAACCTCTGGCCCTCCAGCTGCGGTGAACTACATGATGCATCTGTCTCTGGGAGTCATGCCTGTGGCTGTGAGAATCATGCCTCATGGGGTTTGTAGTTTCCCCACAGCTGAAGGGCCGGAGGTTCCCCACCTCTGCTATAGACAGTCCACTAGTGACCTAGTAACACACCGGTGTCTAATGGATTCTCAAAAATGTATATTATTCAGGATTTATACAGCGCCACCAGTTTGCGCAGCGCTCTACAATATAAGGAATACATTACAGTTACAAAACAAGATGGTAAGGAGGGCTCTGCGCATGAGAGCTTACAATCTAAGAAGGAGGGACAAGTGATACAAAAGGTGGTAGTTGTGCGGGAATGAGTTGTTTGAGAAAGTAATAGTTAAGCACTTTTGAGAGGGGAATCAGAATTTCCCAGATCACCACAAGGCCCTGGGTGCCCCCAAGGACGGGAAAGAAGGGAAATTGTAGTTATAATAGTAATTGTCATCATTTATTATTTGTAACATCATTACAACCTTCCCCACTCCTCCCAAAACTAACTTGTTGCATTGTAAATCATACAATCAATACAGACCTACTGAGTCCGGTACTGATTCTGCTAATATAAATGTATGTATCACTGGGCGCTATTATAAATTTACCAGGAGGGAGTAAAGAGTATGTCATAACATGACCATGCAAGATGTGGTCATTGCTCATTTACTTCAGCTTAGAAATAAAGCATTTCTGCTATTAAAACTCCCCCCATCCCCACTTCCTTGGCCACTAGCTTTGGATGTCGGCAGACAGACAGCACAATCTCTATAATGAGGCAGCCTGAAGTGGTTGCCCCAGGTGGCATCTCATTGTGTCATGTGGGGGGTGGCAGAGTGTCCTGCAATGCTCTGCCCAGCTCCTGGCAACCAGTGATTTCAGTGAGCTTGGCAGGATGCCAGACAGAGCCGGAGCCAGCACTACCCCCCCCCCCCCCCCCCAACAAAAACCCACCAGGATCCCCTTCACTTACCCACTGCAGCTACCCAACATCCACCCCTGGACCTGCTGCACCAGCAGCACAACCTGGGTGCAGAGCCTAGGGACACCCTTGCTTGTGAGCAAAAATTCATAAAGTGTATGTAAACCCTGACAGCTGACTTCTCTTTTTTGCCTCCATTTGGTCTGTTAAATACGCAATTAAACGTTATATGTTGATCCTGCCAGAAATCTTGTGAGCTAATAATGTTCTGCTGTTGGGCTACAGTTATTGTAGTATTGTGGACTACAGCCCTCTTCCCCCCTTCCCGATAACTTCCTGTGTTCTCTGCTATTGGGTTACGGCCATTGTTCCCAGTTCTGTCTGTAGACTATGGGAGTACCCCCCCTTCCCCATAACTTCCTGTGTTCTCTGCTGTTGGGTTACAGTCATTGTTCCCAGCTCTATTTGTGAACTACACTATATTTTTTTCGGTACTCGCCGATACCGGGAATTCCATTAAGGAAGCCAGGCGGCGTGTAATGACTCGCCACCCGACTTCCCGATTAGCATGGAGCCAGCTTTCTGGCGAATCAGCCGGCTCCATGCTCCCTCGTGACTTGGTCAGAGTATGGAGAAGGCTGCCCAGCCCATCAGAGAGCTGGGCAGTGTGTAATGAGTCGCTGCCCGGCTTCCTGATACAGGAAGCTCAGGTATCGGGCTAGGCATCGGAGCATTTGGGCGAGTACTTGCCCAAATACTCTGCATCGATACTGACACTGGTATTGATATCGGTGCATCCCTAAAAATAACAAGTATAATAAAAAACGTAAAATGTGTATCACCCTAAACTAGCTCACAAATATTTCTCCAATTTGAGCAATTAAAGGAAAAAGAAATCTGCATCTCTTATGTAAAATGCTTTATGGAACTCTTTAATTATTCTTAAAAAACTATAATAACCTAAATATTTTGTTAAAATGTTGATGTACAGTCTTTGCCGGCAATGATGCTTCAAAATATGTCTTCTCATTTGCATGATCCGGCCCTTTGCAGGAGAGAAATCGCTGATTTGCTGTGAATGCGCTCCGATAATTGGGTGTTTATTTCTGTAACCCGGGAAATGTCAATTATACGGTGACCACAGTTATTTAAGGGTAGCGTTGTAGCGGTGAAGCCAAATTCTGCTGACTGCATATTATGTGCAGAATTTTCTCCCGTAAACAGATGACATTTAAGGCTGAAAATATGCGAAACAAAAAATAATTGGATACGTTAATCGGTCAACTTAAAGTGAGACTGCGGGCAAAATCACATTCCCTCTAGGATGCAGTCTGTCGTCAGCATTCATACGGCGGTTTTTGTTCGTCACACCGGTAACATCGTTTTTATTAGTCGCTGATCTTGACAGTAGAACTGATTTTTTTTTTTGTAGCAGGCCAAGCTGTCCGGCAGTTGCGGATCATGTCAACGGGTGTTCTTGTCAAACGCTGCATTTGCTTTTCCCATTGGCAGGCTGTCCCTAAGGTTTTTGTCCAATCAAAGGATGTCATCCCATGGCGGGTTGCTGGCAGAGAATGTTCACTAGCTCATATGAAACATATTGATACCCTATGGCATTCATTATTATACAGTGGGTGGGTTCATGATTGTTGTGCTGATTTGTGTTCGGGGAAAGGTGAACGGACTCCGCAGTGCGCTGTCAGTGAGACTGTCCGGCGTCCCACCCAGCTCACTGATGTCACCGGTTGCCAGGAACTCAGCGGGGCGCCAGCCAGAGCGTCCAGCTCAGCTACTGGCAACCGGCGACGTCAGTGAGCTGGGTGGGAAGCTGCACAGAGCGTCTCAGGTTGTTAAGAACTCTTAGCATCGTAGGACACTGTGGCGACCCTAATGAGATGCTGCCTGAGGCAACCACTGGCTGCCTTATTATAGTGATGGACATGCCCATTGACATGAGCTCTTGCAGGGGTTGGGAGTAGACATGTGCGATTCGGTTCGTTCCGAAATTCGTTTTGAACGAATTTTCGGAAATTCGGAGATTCGGATGCATCCGAATAGAGTTACCAAATACCAAAAAAAACCTAAAAATCTAAAGGGAGAATTGTTAAATACAGCAAAATGTACTATAGCTTTAAATTGGTACCAAATATTTGGTTAAGGTACCAAATATTTCTTCCTGGTTCAGACTATGCTCATAGAAGATATGTTTCAGACTATGCTCATAGAAGATATGGTTCAGACTATGCTCATAGAAGATATGGTGCAGACTATGCTCATAGAAGATATGGTTCAGACTATGCTCATAGAAGATATGGTGCAGACTATGCTCATAGAAGATATGGTTCAGACTATGCTCATAGAAGATATGGTGCAGACTATGCTCATAGAAGATATGGTGCAGACTATGCTCATAGAAGATATGGTGCAGACTATGCTCATAGAAGATATGGTTCAGACTATGCTCATAGAAGATATGGTTCAGACTATGCTCATAGAAGATATGGTTCAGACTATGCTCATAGAAGATATGGTGCAGACTATGCTCATAGAAGATATGGTTCAGACTATGCTCATAGAAGATATGGTTCAGACTATGCTCATAGAAGATATGGTTCAGACTATGCTCATAGAAGATATGG
>NW_017306897.1:236128-238784 GCF_000935625.1 Nanorana parkeri
TTTTTTTTTTTTTTTCAAAACGAAACTAAACTAAACGAATTTTTTGCTGGTGCACATGTCTAGTTGGGAGTTACCAAATACCAAAAAAAACCTAAAAATCTAAAGGGAGAATTGTTAAATACAGCAAAATGTACTATAGCTTTAAATTGGTACCAAATATTTGGTTAAGGTACCAAATATTTCTTCCTGGTTCAGACTATGCTCATAGAAGATATGTTTCAGACTATGCTCATAGAAGATATGGTTCAGACTATGCTCATAGAAGATATGGTGCAGACTATGCTCATAGAAGATATGGTTCAGACTATGCTCATAGAAGATATGGTGCAGACTCAGAATGCAGTTGGTACTCTTCAAAGGTTAGGAAGTGGGATCATTGGGAAAAGTTTAAGAATTCAGTACATCATATGGAAAATATTGGTACCCTATGACATTCTGTATTATATACTATGTGACGGGTATTCTGATATTTAACAGAGGGGTTTATATGCTAGATGCTGGTGGT
This sequence comes from Nanorana parkeri, assembly GCF_000935625.1. NCBI lineage: Eukaryota > Metazoa > Chordata > Amphibia > Anura > Dicroglossidae > Nanorana > Nanorana parkeri. Next base: position 236,634 of record NW_017306897.1, read on the forward strand.
ATAGAGGATGCATTGTTTTGGGGGGTTTATTTGTATAAAGTACTGTTGGAGTGAAGGAATAAGATTAGTGGTGGGAACTAAAATATTGGCCCTAATGGTCATTTCATTTTTTATTTGTGTTTGTCCATTATAAAATCTTCTTCTTAAAAAAAGTCAATCATAAAAAAAATTAAGAGAGAGGAAAAATAATGGATCTACTGGCATGATCCACAGGTAATAAAACTGTGTTACAGGGGGAACTCCACAAAACATAAAAGTGCACAAAAAAAAACAAAACTAAAAAACTTGGGAAATGAATCTGGTGAATATCTGTAAAAAGTAAATCAAGGCCACTGGGCTTGCTGTATTTTTCTTGAAGACGTTTTGCTGGCCATCCAACTAGTCTTCTCAATTCAGAATTGAGAAAGCCAGTCAGATGTCGATTCTGAATTTGAGATAGCTAGTCGGATGACCAGTGAAACGTCTATAAAAAAAATGCAGCAAGTCGAGTTGTCTTGATTTATTTACAGATATACCATGCCCTGGATAAATGAGAACCTTCACATACAAATATGGTGAATGTTGCTCCAATCGATGTAATCTGCTCATAACCAGCATGGGATTAAACACTTCTTGGAAGTAAAGTGTTGAAGCATTTGCATAATTGGAGCTAGCAGGTGTCATTAAGCTGCCCAGAGAGGTGTGAAAACAGCATTGTATGTGGCAGACAGTAAACAATTGAGAAAGCTAGTCAGGTGACCAGTGAGGCATCTTCAAGAAAAATACAGTGAGTTGAATGTATCAAAACTGGAGCAGACAAAATATGGAGCAGTTGGCCATGGCACCCAATCAGCATCCACCTTTCATTTTCAAACCTTAACTGAACAAACTGAAGAGAGAGGCTGATTGGTTGCCATAGGCAACTGCTCCAGATTCTTCTGCTCCAGTTTTGATAAATTCCTCCCAGTGTGTCCAGTTGAATGATTTACTTTTTACAGATATACCATGACCTGTATGAATGGGAACCTTCACAGACAAAAGCTACTACCGTGTTTCCCCGAAAGTAAGACCTACCCTAAAGTAAGACCTAGTACTATCTTCAGGGATTTCTGTAGTATAAGACCTACCCCGAAAATAAGACCTAGTTCAGTGGTAGGTCTTATATTACAGAAATCCCTGATAGCGCTAGGTCTTATTTTTGGGGTAGCTGCACCGTATACTTAAATATATTTTCGGGGAAACACGGTATGTTAATGCTAGTGGCAGACTCTTATATGTCATTTTATTTTCTGGTTATACTTTAAAAAAATAAAAATATCAAAGTTTCTTTACATAAGGGCACATATCCTAATAATAAACCAGAACCCTATGCTAAACATTAAAACACAATTGTTTCTTTTTTAATCCTATTTGTTTCTGGTTTCTTTGTAAATTCTGACATTTAAAAATAAAAAAAAGCATGTAATGTAGATCTTATTTGTTCTTTTTTTTTTAAATGTAATGTTTTTGTACTTGTCAAATAAATGTTTTTTTGTAAGAAAAAAATAAAACATGCAAAAATAATTCATATGTAAAAAAAAACCAAAGGTCCTCTCCACGAGATTGTTACTTTTTATTGTTTTTTGTATTCCGAATTGCTGTACACATTTATTTTACTTGAAATTAAACCATTAATACATTTAAAAAAAAAAAAAAGTGTGCTTTTGTGGAATGATTATTTTATGTAACTTGACGAGCAATAAACGGTTGTGGGTTTTACCGTGTGCGCATTTCATTTGGAATTGATAAGCTGGCATGAAAGACTCGAAATTACAGACTGCGAGTTCTTACATCTTCGTTTGTTATTAAAATGTAAAGAGATGGCACAATCCTGAGGAAAAAAAAATGATGAAAAGGAAATAAGGTTTGAAGAAAGGAATAATGCTTTTCTATTTTTTTAAATAGTTTTCTTTTTTTTTAGCATTATTTCTTTTAATCAGAAAAATTAGAAATATTCAATCACAACACTGTGGGGTTGATTCATTAAAGCAGAACTATGAGAGGAGTGATTTCCACTCACCTCATAGTTCTAGCCGACCTGTGACAATGAGACTGTCACAGGTCGGCTCAGTAGATCGGGAGGTGAGCGAATACATACCGGGTTCGCTCACCTCTCGATCCTGTCACAGCTCT
>NW_017306897.1:238806-268312 GCF_000935625.1 Nanorana parkeri
GGCTCTGCCTCTAGAGAGGCAGAGCCAGCTGTCACTCACGCAGCTAGGCGGATCCCGAAGTCCAGGTCGGGATCCGCTCCGTCGTCTCAGTATACGGCGAGCTGTAGCTCGCGGTATACTGAGCTTAGGGTAACAGGAGGACGCTAGTTTGTGTCCTCCCGTTACCCTAAGGAGAACTATGGGGAAAAACACTGACCCCATAGTTCTCCTTTAAAGTAGAGGAGATTTTTCACTCTGCAAAGTGAATGTTCACTGAGTTTAGTAAATAAGGTATGCACTTAAAGGAGAACTATGGGGTTAGGGCCTTTCCCCATAGTTCTCCTAAGGGTAACGGGAGGACACAAACTAGCGTCCTCCTGTTACCCTAAGCTCAGTATACCGCGAGCTGCAGCTCACGGTATACTGAGACGCTGGAACAGATCCCGACAATTATGTCTGGATCCACCCAGCTGCGTGAGTGACAACTGGTTCTGCCTATCTAGAGGCAGAGCCAGCTTTACCCGCCCCCTCCCCCTTACGTTCCGCCAGTCAGCGCTGGAGGATCAGGCAGGGGAGGGGGGAATCAAGTCCCTCCCCTGTCACGGCTCTCTGCAGGGATAGATGGAAAAGTGAGCGAGCGCAGGTATGTGTTCGCTCACTTCCCAATCTACTGAGCCGACCTGTGACAGTTTCATTGTCACAGGTCGGCTCAGATTATGAGGCTAAGTGAAAATCACTCACCTCATAGTTCTCCTTTAAATCAACTCATCATATACTAGCAAAAAATTCCTTTAAACAAAATAAATCCTTTATTGGCAAAAAATAGGACATCAGGACATCATATTAGATACAGAGAAAAATAATCAGCACCAAATGGCACTAGAACATCACGTTTAACAAACCGATATAAATTTACAATATGATAAGAACAGACATAGGTACAAATAATACAGAAAGGAGAACTGCGTATAGGCGCGGTTACGCGTATTCCATAGTATGACAATGCAGAAGAAACATCGCAATTGAACATGAGACGTGTATCAACGCATAACGAGTACTGCAGTGCGGTGTCAATTGCGTATAGGTTCACCCATGGCCGTCTGTAACGCAGGGCAAAAGGGGCAGCTGCCCAGGGCCCAGTCATTGTTGTGGGGCCCAAAGCTGCTGCCCCTTGAGCATGTCCTGCGCTGCAAAACTCCTACACTGGCCCTGCCTCTCAGCACTGAGAGCAGAGCGCTGGCTGGATCGCAGAGCAGAGTGGGTGACACAGAGGGAAGAGCTGGGTGGATGGCCTCCCCCACCATGCTGTGTGTACTGCAGGAGGCTGCTCTGCTATGACCTGGCCTTTGCACTTGGATGGGGGAGAGGGAGCCTTCCGGGTGAGGGGACTACACCCTGAATCAGGGCAGCATGAACAATGGGTGTATGATAGGGAGGCCCTGCATGTCTGTACTGGCTGCTGCATGTATGTACAGTATAGGTAACACTGTATGTCTAGAGAGAGTGGTCACTATATGCTGCTTGTCTGTATGTTATGGGGGTCACTACGTGCTGCTTGTCTGTATGTTATGGGGGTCACTACGTGCTGCTTGTCTGTATGTTATGGGGGTCACCACGTGCTGCTTGTCTGTATGTGATGGGGGTCACTACGTGCTGCTTGTCTGTATGTGATGGGGGTCTATGTACTTGAACGTTTGTATTTTTTTAACGTTTGCATACAGTGGGGACCGGTTAGGACTCCGGGTATATTTTCATTGCATTGAGATTTATCCTCACTTCCTCCTCTGTCACCAGGACAGCAACAGTGTGTGTCTGAAGGTGATGGATCTTCCGTTGATGACATTTTGAGTGATGCTCTGGTGAGGCTTTTCTCATGAATCAGGTTGCCCCTGGCCGGAGGTTCTAGAGAAGAAATCCAAATATAGAAGACACAAGAGCACCTAACCAAGAGTCCAAAAAAAAACTTAATTCAGTTCATATCGAGATTCAAATAAATCAATAAAATGAGAGGACACTAAACTCAAAGAAAATAGTTATAATATCTGAAAAAAAATCTATTCATATCAAGTTTCTCTCATTCAAAAAAAGTCCTTTCATAAAAAAATGATCTCCAGATTTTTCGTTTCAGAAGATATATGTATTAGGATTATATTTTACTTGGAAATATGTTAAGCGAATTGTTATTTTTAGATATTATTATTATTATTACTACTATTATTTTTAGCTTGGATGGCGTCAGGAAGGGGTAAAATGATGTCAGACTACTTTTTTTCTCTCTCATACTGGGTAGATTATCTTTCACTTCCTGTCCTGAAGATGCAATAAAAAGGAAATGCCCCAAAGTGAGTGGAATTCCCATCTTAGTTTTCAACTGAACGTATATACCCACCGCAAGGTGTACCTTGACCTGCTGCTCTGGAGACAAATCTAGCAAGATTTTAAATTTTGCCTTGATGATGACAATGGCCACCAGTCACCATATATTATTAAATATTATTTATTACACAGGATTTAGTGCCCACAGTTTGCACAGCACATTACATTATAAAGGAAGACATTACAGTTACATCACAACTCAATACAAGATGGTTGGGAGTGCCCTACACCTGAACGCTTACACCCTATACTGAGATACATTTTCCCATTGGGGATGTAGATAGCAATAAAAACGGGTCTTAGGTGCTTACTGGGGATGCACCGATACCAAGTACTCACTGAGTACCAACACCAGTACTCCTGCTAGCATGGAGCCGGCTTCCTGGGCAATCAGGAAGCTGGCCGGCGTGTCATTACCCTCCACACAGCTTCTTGATTGCCCAGGAAGCTGGCTCCATGCTGTTGGTAATGACTCGCCGCTCCTTGCTGTTTGGCCGGATTGATGCTGATTGGCTTTGAAGCTGGCTTCCCAGCCAATCAGCATGGAGCTGGCTTCCTGGCCAATCAGGAAGCTGGCCGGCGTGTCATTACCCTCCGCCCAGCTTCTTGATTGCCCAGGAAGCTGGCTCCATGCTGTTGGTAATGACTCGCCGCTCCTTGCTGTTTGGCCGGATTGATGCTGATTGGCTTTGAAGCTGGCTTCCCAGCCAATCAGCATGGAGCTGGCTTCCTGGCCAATCAAAAAGCTGGGAGGCGGGTCATTACCCACCGCCCAGCTTCCTGTTTGGCCGGGGAGCCAGCTCCATGCTGTTTGTCTGGCTCAATGCCGAATGGCTGTGAAGTCGGCTTCCCGGCCAATCAGGATCAAGCCGGCCAAACAGCAAGGATTCAGCTTCCAGGCCAATCAGGAAGCCGGGTGGTGAGTCATTACCCGTGGCCTGGCTTCCTGATTGGGCAGGAAGCCGGCTCCATGTTCCCTCGGAGCACTGCAAATTAGAAGTAACCGCCCTGTGACTGGAAGTTCTGGTATCGGGGGAAGGTATCGGAGCATTTGGGCGAGTACAAGTACGAGCCCAAATACTCTGTAACGGCGCCGATACTGATACTAGTAACGGTATTGGCCCATCCCTAGTTCTTACCCTTGCTCAGTTTTTCCAAAAATTAAAAGTCTTTATATAGACTTTAACTGTCTTCATTAAAATTATGACATATAAATCTAACAAAATTAAAATTCTACCAGTTCAGTATTCATTTCCATATTCCTGCATGCATTTCCTCCAAATTAACATTCAGATGATAAACTCAGAACTTCTCGCTATTACTCAAGAAATAAATCAGTTTTATTTACAATGATAATGTTATTGCAGCGCTGTGGCGAACTAGACGCTTTATTACCTGAACAGCTGGTTATGCCGGGAAAAATTACGGCACAATAGACACTTATAAAAGACAGCTTGTGATGGTAACTAATTAGTTCACTCATAATAAAAATTAATAGAGCGGGTTAGATTTATGTGTGGCCTGCACAGAAAAAAAAAAGACAGCGAGACCTCCTTCTGGCATGACATGGTGATCCTTTGGTCTAATGCTTTCTAGTTCACTCATAGGGATGAGCAAAACCATTTAATTTCCTTGAAAGTTTATTGAAAATTAGATTGGTATACACTGAGTGGCCAGATTATTATGACCACCCCATCAGTACTTCGTTGGGCCACGAGATGACTCTACGAGATGACTTTGTTGGGCCGCCTCGTGACACCACGAGATGATGAAAGGTGATGCGAGGAATCTGACACTGCACTGTTGCCCTTCTGTTGTCTTGTACCAGTCTTGCCCCTCCCCCGTTCTGCCCTAACATTGACTAGTCGCTGACGGCCACAATTCGCATTTCAGACCCAGATTTTCGGCTGACAGTCCAGTCTTTAAACACTTTAACAACAGCTGCTCTTGAACATTTAACGAATTCTGCTGTTTTACTCTCTCCATGGCTCAGAGCGCCAACAATTATCCCACGTTCAAAGGCTGTTAAATCGCGTTGTTTCCCCGTATCTTCAGAAAACAAATCACTTCTACTGTCGTGGTAAACAACCTGCTTCCCTATTTATAATGATCTGGCCCTCTAGCAACTTCAGCACGAAAATTATAGCTAATTATAGCTAATTTGCCTACAAACGTCAGGTGGTCATAATAATCCCGTCACGCAGTGTATGGCCTCCTGTGACCCTAAAGAGAACTATGGGATAAAAAGGTTACCCCATAGTTCTCTTTTAAACTTAAAGGTTGGCTCCTTGACAACTAAGGTTCCTGTATATGTTCAGTATTTGAATTCAAGGTAAGACACCAGTGGGAAGGTGCCTGTGTTGTGTTCCCAACTCCGTAGTCACTCACCACCTCCATCTGGGGGACAACTGCAGCTCTGCTTCCTTGAGGCACTCTGTGGCAGATAGTAACTTCAGGGAGGCCTCCCAGGATGGGTGATCCCGGCAACTAGTGGCATTCCTAGGCCTAAGGCTAAAATAGATGGTCACAGATTAATCCTCTCAGGGTGAAACCCTGGAGGGAAGACCCATGTGCCAGGAAGTGCCTCATATTTTTAATAACACTCCCAGCATACTAAGAACTGGAGTTACTTTTCCTCAGCCACCAATAAACATCAGCTCTCATGGCAGGTTTACTTTATAGATCTCTTCTGGGTACTATTTGTGGCTGATCTGGTCATATTACTCCAGGGTTGTTCCCAAATCACAACCAACCTTTTGCAGAAGGCACTCAGGGCCTATTTATGGGTCAGTGATTATTTTTTCAATGATTTTCTGCCAAGTATTTTCCATTTGATTGATTATGACATTTTTCTCGATTTCTTTATTCGACCCAAAAATTCCCTTCTCTCTGTTGGGTTTCTGTGTGACTGAAAGGTTCTCTTTATTCATAAAGAGGAGCATTGTATGACAGCGGGAACTCGCTGGAAATATTAGAGATACATTCACCCGTCTCTGTGTGTGTGAGTCATAACTGATAGCTCGCTGTGGTGGAGAATTGAAACATGCAGAAATGAGAAATAATTTATCATTTTAATTACAATTCTAATATGCATTTCCCTTCATAACAGTAATGAAAAATGAGCACAAAAAAAAATGTCCTTATAATCAAAGCTAAATTCCAGGAAAGCAGCTAAATACACAGATGAAGTACATATTTCCATATTTATTTATTAAAGGTATTTATATAATGCCAACAATTTACACAGCGCTTTACATAGTGCACATTCACATCAGTCCCCGCCCTCGAGGAGCTTACAATGCCTAAAGTTCCTATCTCACCTGCACACAGGGCCAATTTAGACTTTAGTAACAATCAACCTTCCAGCATGTCTTTGCAGTGTGGGAGAAAACCAAAGTACCTGGGGGAAATCAAGCACAGGGAGAACATGTAGACTCCTAACAGATGGTGTCCTGCCCAGGATTTGAACCAGGGACTGTAAGGCGGACACACTAACCACTGAGCCACCACGATGCCCATTTGTCAATTGTTTTACCAGGCAAATCATTTTTTATTCTGTGCAACCACTCTTGTGTTCTAGACCCCTCTATGAGAAAGAATAACCAAGTCTTAGGGGGTTATTCACAAAGCTGCCAAAGGCAGCCGAGTGAATAACCCAGCCGAAGCGAAGTGAGCCAAACGCAATTCGGCTGCTCACTTCAGCCCCTTTACGGCTGATTTCAGCTGTACATTGGCTAAAATCAGCTGTACATCGGCTGCCTTCGGCCAACCGAACATGCTCTGAGTCGAAGTGCAGAAGGAGTTCGACTCAGCCGATCCAACATCTGAATCGGCTGAGCCAAAGCTCCGGCAGCTCACTCGCTGCTGTTCGCCCCTATTCTCATTGGGGCCGAATGGCAGTGAGTGAATAGCCGAATGCCGCCGAGCTGAGCGCCATTTGGCTTGGCTATTCTGCTCGCTACCTTAGCGCTGCCATCCCCAAAAATGGGTAAAAATTGTTGTGAATAGCTCATAAAGCAGCCCTTCAGTTCCACTGAACTGAAGGGTTCGGGCGGCCGAAGTGAGCCGAAGGATCAGCCAAGCTACAGCTGGATCCTTCTGCTCTAATGTAAATAACCCCCTTAGACTTTTAACACAGCAAAGTCACAACTTGGGTGAGGACACCCTCAGTCTGTTGATTGGACAGTGAAGGAGCAGTAGCACATGGATGAGTCATCTCTCTGCTCCCTGGGCTCTCTTCTTCTGTAAGCACATGTGTATGCAGTGGAACCAGATTGCCTAATAGTACTGCCCCTTCCTCTCCCATTTTAAGAGTTGCAGTGCAGGGATGACAGGAGGCTAACAAGCTTGGTTACCTGGACTAGTTGCATTTAAAAGTAGATTTATGTTTTAATTAGGGTTGCACAGATACCAAGTACAGTACTTGGTACAAGTACGAGTACATGTACCGATACTTTTGAGCTCCAAGACTAGACAGGAGAAAAATTCAAACATTAGGAGGCAGCTGTCATTTGTAAGGAGCACACGGAGCTCCCGGGATTTGTACATCTCTGTTTTAATGTACGATTTTGTTTTTATAAATATAAATAAAGGGATGCACAGATACCAGTTTTGCGAGTACGAGTACTGATACTTGCCGAGTACTTACGAGTACGAGTACTGATACATTTTTGTTTATTGTCATGTGACAGTTTTTCGAAAACAATACAGACTAATGATTTCAGGACAGTGGTGGAGCGCCAGAGCCCGGTCCCAGCTGCAACCGCTGCAACCCTGGTAGTTCTCATGGAAATGCCAAGTATCTGCACTGGTACTCAAAAAGTATCTGTACATCCCTAGTTTTAATTAATACATAGCTGCATTTATGTGTATTTTTTTAATATCCTTCTGGAATGAATGGATACAAATTCCAGGTTGACATACTGTATATTTGTGCAGATGCTGGAGAAACATTAATTGGATTAACCAATCAATTACACTCCTCTTTTTGCATTAATCACCTTCTTGAATTTCTCTCCCTGTTTATTTATTTAAGTCCCTGTAGTGCCGCTTTATATCCCTGGACATTTTTTATATCCTTTCTAAGAATTACACTTACACTTACTTCACTTACATATCAAAAAGGAGTCACAATTTCTATAAATTGTCACAGACTTCACAGGTACAAAATGGTGTCTATATAGAAATGACTTCTTTTTCTCTCATGAATGGAATTAGCAGATGAAGTTATTCTTTACTCCAGTTACAAGAACATGTTCTACCCTTGTTATTGATATCATCATGTTCCAGGGACAAATTATCACGCCTCCATGTATAATGACATCATTAATAAAGCGTTTCCATAAAATCAGTTCTAATCTAGAGCGTGCATAAATCTAACTGGCAACCTGACACGAATAAATTAGCCAGATTGGGTAGATATTTCACCCATCGCCGCACCAGTAAGGGAGACTTGTACCAAAACATTACAGTCATGTCTGCAACCCGAACCCTTCATAATTAACTCTCATCAACAGAAAACAACATTTTCTATGTCCAAAATGAATTTGCCTCATCTATGGTCTCCTGAAATCCAGTCTGAACACAGAGAACTGTTAGCAAAACTATTTTGTCAGCTAAGGACTGTCTGTTATGTACTTTTCTATGTTACATTAGTATTTGAGGTTGAATAAAGACACAGGCCCATCAAGTTCAACCTTTGTGTGTCTGTGTGTGTGTGTTGTGCGTGCATGTCGGTATATGAGTCCCTGTGTGGTCTTGGTTTTTAAGAGTACCTGTACCCCTGTATGTTACGGGGACTGTATGTTGATTTCAAAATTGTACTCCTAACTTTACAATCACCCATAGATTTGGAGTAACATCATTTTTAATCTATATTAACCCCTTCGTGACGGGAGACGTACAGTGTACGTCTTGTCACTTTGTGCCTATATGACTGGCCAATTCTCCAATGATAGCTCTCATGAATATTCCTATATGCACAGGTTCAGATTTAGAAAGCAATGCTGTGATTTCAAAGGTTACATTTTGACCACTAGATGGCGATCTGTCACCAGGATGTGAGCTGATCTCTGCCAGATGCTCTGGGTGCATTGCTGCTTTCCCTTCATACTAAGAATTGAAAAGAATGTCATGTACAACGCCATCCGAACACTGACACGTGCCATTCCTCTTGCTATCACAGAGCCTGTGCATGGGGATTGCTGCAAGCTTTTTACTGCTCCATTTATAGGTAAAACACGATAAAGGTGAACAAAAAAAGACAAAATAAATATAAATTTTATTGCCCTAAAGTGGAACTGAACCCAAAAAAGTAAATGTTTGCTATGTTATATGTGACATCTATAAAGGTTATTTGTGTCTAAGCAGTGCCCTTCAAAATGCAGAAAAAATATCAGAGCACTTCCCGGTATACAAGTGTGCCTGGACACCTCCGCAGCCTCAAGTGTGAGATCTCAGGCACTGCTTCCTCTGCTAGTCTCAGGAGATCTCGAGTGAAATTTGGTGATGTCACTACCGTGCTGCTCAATGTTCTTCTTGCTGGAGGTTCTGACATGAGGAAGCAAAGCCCTGCCTCTACCAAGATGGCCACCTTCATATAGAGACACAGTGCAGAACAAGGCATGGTACCTCAGTAATGGGGAAAAATCAGCTGCAGGGAGACCACAGGCTAGGGTTGCCACCTGTACGGGAATCACCCGGACAGTACGGGTTTTGAACCCTGTGCCCGGGCGGGAGGCCGCCGCTCACTCGTACTTGGTGGCACCATGGCGAGCGGTGGGTAGCAGGGAGAGAGCAGCAGTCAGCGAGTACTGGGTGGCGATGTCTTCAGTAGCTCGATTCTCCCTCTCTCTCACTCCTTTGATCCTCCGTGGCTGGCACTGTGTGAGTCAGAGGAAGTGACCGAGAGAGCAGAGAGAGATAAGTCATTCTCCAGCAGACGGCATGGACAGCGCTCTCACCATAACAGGTATCTATGGGATGGGGGGTTGGTATAACATTGCAGTATGTCATTCTGGTTGTAATATTGTGAAAGGGGCCCTATTGTTTTGGCTGTGCAAGCACCCCTGGAGGTGGTAGGGCTTGGTCACACCCATTGCGGTGCGTTCCAGAGTGGTAGCTGCTGGAATGCACAGCAATCGCACAGTAAACTCCCCCCTTCGTTCTGGGCGGGGGCATGGCGTTATATTGAGGTCAATGGCACTGTCGTCACGCCCCTCATCCGCAGTGTGATCGGACGCGTGACAAAACATTGCCTGCGTTACGGTCCAGTGAGAACACAAAAAAATGCTGCATGCTCGTTCTTTTTGCGTCCGCACTGGACTGAAAGACAGCCAATGTTTTGCCACACATCTGATTACACCGCAGTTGGGGGTGTGTGGCTGCGGTGCCATTGACTTCAATGCACCGCCACGGCCCCTCCTACCCCAGAACGAAGAGGGGAGTTTGGTATGCGATTTAACTTAAGTGTATTATTCAGTGAAAAATGCACTTAAGTTAAATTTAGTGCCCCAAAACACAATAAAATAATTTTTAAAAAATGTACATTATTTTTACATTTATTTTATTTTTAAAACTGTTTTTTTCAAACTTTACTTTAACCAGTTGACATCCGCGGTGTTAAACCCCCTTCCCATCCAGGCCATTTTTCAGTATTCCGCGCTGCGGTACTTTGACTGACATTTATTCCGTCATGCAGCGCTACCGGGGGGAGAGAAAAAAATCGGTACACGAGCTCCCTCCAGTCCCCTCTCCGCTGCCAGAATGCGGAAGTGATGTATATTAGATCACTTCCGCATTCTTGTGTCACTCTCCAGCTTCAGATGCTGGAGAGAAGCTGATGAAGCATCAGCATCTTCGGGAGGTTCTAGGTGACATTAGGGGTATTGGAGACCCTTGATGTCTCCATAAAGAGGACCTGTCACATCTTTTGCTATCACATAAGGGGATTTCTTAGCCCCCTATCTGATAGCAATAAAGTTAAGTGAAAAAAAAATAGGAAAAAAAATAAAAGTTTCCCCCCAAAAAAATTAAAGTTACACATAAAAAAGAATTAAATTTTTTTTTAAAGTCCCCACCCCTACATACACATATGCAAACATGCGTCGGGTGCGCAAGCCTGCGAAAACGATGATTGCGCCCATTACGCAATGTTACATATCGCCGCGAACATCGCAGTGACAGCAATAATTTTAGGGCCACCAATCACTGATAACACTAAATTGATGAGCTGTAAAAGCTTTTAAAGCGTCGACTATGGTAAATTTTGGGTATGGTAGTTTTTTGCAATTTCGCGGGTGCGCGCAATTTTTAAGCTGGACATGTTTGGTGTCTATTTACCCGACATGACCCCGACTTTTATATTTTACCAAAAAACTGGGTAATAATAAATGTTTCCTAACATAATGTAAAAAACAAATTGTCAGTAATTTTTCCAAAATATAGTAAAAAATTATTAAATACCACCAAAAGAAAGCTCTATCTGTCCCCCCAAAAATGGCATAAAAGACATTTCAGTACAGCGTTGCATGACGGAAAAAACGTCAGTCAAAGTACTGCAGCGCTAAATACTGAAAAATGGCCTGGCCAGGAAGGGGGTCTAAACACCTGGTCAGCAAGTGGTTAAGGGCGCATTGACGCTAAAATGTACATGTAAATACGCGTTGAATCAACATATGGCAATGCAACTGCTCAATATGTGGTGCATTCATTGTGAATGGCACTTCATTACATCATATAGTAGAAACCAATGCACTGCAGCACACCGCAATGCACATACCTTGTTTTCCACTGTGGTGTGTTGCTAAAAAAGGGAAATGCATATTTTTTTTCATCCATTGTGGTGCATTGGCAGCCCATATATAACAATGAAGAACTCTGGGATTCTCCCCCACACTGCAAGGGTTAAGTGCGCATCCTGGGAGTTCAAATAAAGCAGATATATTTATATGATCCTCAGTCCCGCATGGCTGCCTCTCCTCCTTGGGCTTTGGTGTTCTAAGGATCACTGATGTCATCATGTCTTATGCAGGTTCATTGACTTGCATTAGACCTGAGGGTACAGAGGGACATTCCACAGCCAGAGCAGACCACCACTGGACCAAGGATGTGGTAAGTAAACCTGATTTACTTGAGCCTCCTAGACAAAATGAGCACCTAACCCTTGCACATGGGCGTATTTACCGCAAGGCAAACTAGGCGTTTGCCTAGGGCGGCACCCTCCATCGGGGCGGCTGCTCCGCTGGTGCCGCCGTACGCAAACGCCTAGCGCCGCGGTTCAGAGATGATGAAAGAACCATTGCAGTAGGGTTACCTACCCTGGAAAATCCCAAGTTATGATACATTGCCGTTTCTGTTCACTATACACTAATAACAGTAATGTGATACAATGTAGCACAGATATTAGCTGCAGATCTCTGCCTGGTCTGACCAGGCGCAGATCTGCACATCAGGCTATGATAAGCATCTGTACAGAAGCTGCCTTCTCCCTCCCTCCTTCCTCTGCCCAGGTGAGTAGAGGGGAGGAGGTAGCCGGCAGGTTTCCTATGATGAGTGTCAGCTCTGCTGCCTACACTTTTCTCTCCCCCCGGCAATCACTTCCTGATCACTGGGGAAGGGGTGAGGAAGAAATACAGTAAGCTGCTATAGCTCACTGCATTGCTCCCTGCACAGTGACAGCACGCTGGGTGTGCGCTGTCACTGCGCACAAAGTTCCTGAGGGACCCCTGTATTTGGGGGCACTGTGCACGAACACATATAAATGGCGCAGCACAGTGCCATGTTTATCAAGCCCAGTGCATTTATCGGACTAAAATGACAAAAATGGTGTCCTGCTCAGTTGTCTCTTGATAAACTAAAAAATCCTTCCCTCTCCTCAACTTCATAACATAGGTGGGAATTATTTTGTTGTCCAAGATAGGATCTGAGAGGCTGATAACACTCCTTCAGATAATGCAGGCAGAGTGAACAGGACAGAGAGCCTCAGCCAGCATCCTCCATGGCCTCCTGAGGGCACATGTAAGTGTAAAAGAAATACAGAACTGTATATTGAACTCTACTATAGTCTCGCATTACTACCCCCCCGGGAGGGGGCGTGTACATGACAGCGCTGAATCAGAGACAGTAGGTTGATTGGCACTGGCTGTCATTCAGCCCAAAAAATTAGCACCAACTAGTGGCAGATTTGAGTACTACAGGGGGAGCTACGGATTGATGGTGAGCATTGTAGTGAAAGTTGATTAACGTTTATATAAACCCTAATAATGGAATTCTCCTATTTGCTCCCTTTTGGCCTTTTAAATGTACCATTGAAAGTGTTTTGTTATAAGTACAAAAAATACCCTCTGATCCAGCCAGAAATCTAGTGACCTGATACCTTCCTGTGCTCTCTGCTTGTGTTGACAGCCAGCATCCTTTCCAGTTCTCTCCCTGGACTACAGAACACCTATTCCCTATCTAATCTATTAACAACGACTTACAAAGCCATCCACAACTCTGCCCCCGGCTAGATCTCCCATCTCATCTCAAAGTATCACCCTAACCATCCTCTCCGCTTATCCCAAGACCTCCTGCTCTCCAGCTCCCTCATCAACTCCTCCCATGCTTGCCTACAGGACTTCTCCAGAGCCTCTCCCATCCTATGGAAATCCCTACCCCATCCTGTCTGTCTATCTCCTAATCTGTCTGCCTTTAGACCAGGGGTTGGGAACCAGCTGTGATAAAACTACAAATCCCTTAAGACATTCCAAGATTCTCACAGCCACAGGCATGACTCCCAGAGACAGATGCATCCTGGGATTTGTAGTTTCACCACAGCTGGAGGTTCCCCACCCGTGCTTTAGACGATCACTGAAGACTCATCTCTTCAGGGAAGCCTATCCCGCCTCAACCGCCAAACCATCATGTTCTCAATCATATCACCCCCACACAGCTACCACCTCATGTATCACTTGCCCCTCCCCTTTTAGATTGTAAGCTCTCAGGGGCAGGGCCCTCCTTACCATCTTGTCTTGATTTGTACTGTGACTGTAATGTCTTCCTTATATTGTAAAGCGCTGCGCAAACTGTTGGCGCTATATAAATCCTGAATAATAATAATAATCTAGATGAGGAGAGCTGAAGGTGTTCTGTAGTCCAAACACACTTCATTTGTTAGGGTGACAACTGCTCCTCTATGAATACAGCCCAATGAGTGAGCATTTTTGGGGTGTTGCCTAGTAGCTAGCTTTTCATACAAAAACAAAACAAAAAAAAACAACAATCAGGCCTGAAATGCGTGCAAGGGGCAAAAACACTCAAAAATGCCCCCAAAAATAACCAAAGACACTCAACTCATCTGAAAAAGGGACCTCAGGTTAGGACAGGAATTGTGTTACTGGCTGGATCACCATGTGAAAATATAGGTAAAAAAAAGCATGAAAAAAGAAAACTAATGCAGCCACCACATTCAAGGGCTGGGGGTAGGGTGCAATATATGAGACTTGTGTTCTTGGGCTTTGCTACATTTTATATTGTTAATGCACTGGGCTACATTTTTAATGTTTAATGGAATGAAATGAGTAGAGCTGCAGCTAACGATTATTTTCATAATCGATTAGTTAGCCGATTATTAAGTTCGATTAATCGATTAATCGGATTTTTAAAAAAAAGTCTCCAGTGATGGACTACTAGCTTGTATTGAGATTGTAGTCCATCAAGGGAGCAAGCTTGGAGCGGTGGAAGTAAAAAAAAAAAGTGTGGTGTGCAATATAGTACATTAGAAAGCGGCACAGTGCAGAATACCAGCAGCTATGATTAACTGTTGCAGCTCTAGAAATGAGGCTGATTTGTCTTTTACAAGGTACGTGCCACTGGGGAGGGGGAGGGGTGCGTGGAAAGCATAGCCCCTGGCGCAGGGGTGTAACTATAAATCACAGGGCCCCATAGCAAAATTTTGTAAGGGGCCCCGTGATTGCTAGTTATGCCACTTGCAGAGCCCCAGCGGAGAGTGACCCTGCAGAGCCCACCATAGACCCCGGGCACCGACTCCTGTTCCGTCCCCGGGCCCCGCCTCCTCTGCTATCAACGGGCCCTGCCTTCTCTTACATCACTGGCCCCACCTGCTCTTAGGTCGCTGGCCAGTGATGTAAGAGGAGGCGGGCCCCGCCTCCTCATTCCGAACACCGCCCTCATCTGCCGCAGCGGCTGGCTGTCACTGACACAGCTCCGCAGCGGCTATGAGGGGAAATGCGCCCTGGCCGGGCCCCCCTTTGCCCGTGCCCCATAGCGGCCGCCTGGGTCGCTATGGCGATTGTTACGCCACTGCCCTGGCGGCATATCATTGACATCAGCCCCGCTCACTGATCGCTCAGGTCACGGCTTTCTTTTTATTTCAATTAAGAAATTCCATGTTCCCAAATCAACTTCAATAATGAGTCCATGACCTCGTTATCTGCAGATCATGTACTCCTGGGTACGTTCTGCATGTGTCTTTTTAATGCAATTAACTGGCATTTGGCACTTGGCTCTGTTATGTCTGGATGTGGCAGCATTCTGGCAGCCTGGGGCCATTGACTTCAACATTTAACAAACACATCTGTGTTTAAGTAAGTCATTCGCTGAAGTACATTTTAGTCATTTAAAGTGGATTTAAACCTAAGAAAATTTAACATATTGCAGCTTCCAAGTCCTAAGATGCGGTGGATGCTTTAGTTTTCCTTTCTCAAGCTTTTTTCCTTTACGTTCACCTGGTGATCCTGCCAGTAATGCACTTTCTGTCCTCAAGTGACAACACTCATTCACTGTACTATGTGGAGGAGCAGCGTTGCCACCCCTTGGACAGGAAGTGTGTTATGACTACACGGGCGAGCTGTCTCTGACACACACACTGGGGTAGTTCTCTGCAGCCTCCCCGACCAGAAAACAGCCAGAGGAGGTGAAGGAAAGTTATTAAATAAAATCATTATTGTTTGTAGCCCAATTGATGGCATTGCTGTATAAAGTACAGCTGGTATTTGTAGTTCTATATAGCAGGTCCCATTCTGCATTGCAGCAATGCAGAATGGCATCCTCTATAAAGGACTACAAATCTCAGCTGTACTTTATACAGCAATGCCATTTTTCTAACTTTTTTTGTGTGGTTGCTACAGGGGATATGGGTTAGGGGGGTGGGTGCGGGGGGGTTGTTCCCTAGGTCCGCCTCTGGTTGGGAGATATGGATAATAAAATGAGGCACAGTTGGGAGATATGGATCAGAAAACAAGGGATAGTTGGGAGGTATTGGTAATAAAACGAGGGACAGTTGGGAGGTATGGGTAATAAAAGGAGGGACAGTTGGGATGTATGGGTAATAAAATAAGGGACAGTTGGGAGGTATGGGTAATAAAACGAGGGGCAGTTGGGAGGTATGGGAAATAAAACGAGGGACAGTTGGGAGGTATGGGTAATAAAACAAGGGGACAGTTGGGAGGTATGGGTAATAAAACGAGGGGCAGTTGGGAGGTATGGGTAATAAAACGAGGGGCAGTTGGGAGGTATGGGTAATAAAACGAGGGGCAGTTGGGAGGTATGGGTAATAAAACGTGGGGCAGTTTGGAGGTATGGGTAATAAAACAAGGGGACAGTTGAGAGGTATGGGTAATAAAACGAGGGGCAGTTTGGAGGTATGGGTAATAAAACGAGGGGAGGGTATGGGAGGTATGGGTAAGAAATATATTTTTTCTATATATTTGTAAAAATGTATTTTCCGCTATGCTGCGTCAATGGGAACACACAGCGAACATATAAAGCGGTTTCCTGGAATCTGACTGAAACAGTGACGTTTTAATGGCAATCTGGGCATTTAGAGGCCGATCTGTGTTCACCTGCTCAATGTTAATTCACGTAAAGCCATTATTGTCTTATCTGTAATTACGGGGAGGTGAAAAGGCCATTTCCTACTAGATTGTACAATGCACACAGCTCCGGGATAATTACCTCCACCTCCATGGTCTGCTGGGTAAACAAAGCTGTTTACATTCATTTGGAGTTAACAAAGTCAGGATTAGATTAGAGGGGATCTGGGTCACTGGAGAAGGGAGGGCGGCTTGCAAGAAATTACATCGGCTTGCTGAACTCCAGGCGCCATTGTTGTAACAGGTCAAGAATGGTCTGTAGCTGTGTTTTGCGAAAGACCAATAGTGATGAGCCTGGGTTTGGTGTTAACTCAGTTCACCCAAGTTTGCCCAAACCTGCTCAAAACTCTGGACAGTAAAAAAAGATACTAGCATTGCAGGCATAGTAGACCCAACAGCTAGTGTTGTTTCTCTGCTCCTTTCTATGGTAAGTCATTAGAGATGAGTCTGGGTTTGGTGTGAACCCAGTTTGCCTGAGTTTGTCCAAGCCCGCTGAAAACTTTGACAACCACCCCTTCCTCTTGACCCAAACTGTGGACAGCGTTCTAGTGAAGTATAGCTGTGAGGCGGGAATGTCCCCCTCCGCACCTGCCGACAATGATTGAGTCGGAAGGTGGGGGTGGCGGTCAGAGTTTTGAGCCAGCTTGGGCGAACTCTTAAAGTTGGCCATTAGAGATGAGTCTGGGTTTGGTGTGAACCCAGTTTGCCTGAGTTTGTCCAAGCCAGCTGAATACTTTGACCACTACCCCTTCCTCCTGACCTAAACTGTGGGGAGCGTTCTAGTGAAGTATAGCTGTGAGGCGGGAATGGCCCCCACCACATCTGCCGACAATGATTGAGTTGGAAGGTGGGGGTAGAGGTCAGAGTTTTGAGCCAGCTTTGGCGAACTCTAATAGTTGGTCATTAGAGAAGAGGCTGGGCTTGGGTGAACTGGGTTTGCATCAAGCCCAGTCTCATCTCGAATGACCAGCCATAGAAGGAAGCAAAGACACCACACCGGCGGTTGGGTCTACTATACCTGCAGCGATAGTATCGGCGGGCAGCAAACATATTAAAAGAATATATGAGTAATAAATATTTTTTTTAGCATGTATTCACACCGAAGCATTCTGTTACATGTTTCCCGAGCTGGCTACCATTCAACATGAATAATCCCATTAGTTTCATTGGTGCTAATTCACACCTGAGGCCCCTTTTTCAGAGGAGTTGAGTGTCTTTGGTAATTTTTGGGGGCATTTTTTAAGTGTTGTTGCACGTATTTCAGGCCTGATTGTTGTTTTTGTTTTATGAAAAAGCTAGCTACTAGGCAAGAAAACACCCCAAAAATGCGCATTATGCATTTGTTCAGATGCTACCATTGATGTCCTTAACCCCTAAAAGAAGTGTACATTTTCAAGAGATGGGCTTCAAGTGACACTTCAAATTGCGCTTCAGATTGCTTGGGTGTGAACAGGGCCCGAGTGTTGTGTTCCCTGTAGCTCAAAAGGTAGAATTATGCATTTTTGGCCCCATAGACTTCAATGCGAGCATCTGAAAACTGCCTAAAAGACGTGAATAATGTGCATTTTTCAAGCAATTTCATTCCAAAAAAAACCTAGATTTCCATTGGCCTAAACAAAGACGGTCACAAGCCTGAAAAATACAGATTCAAAATGCTGACTCGTGGGAATGGGGCTCATCCAATCCTGACATTTACACAGCTCTGACGCACAGTAGTGTCAGTGCAGGAGACCAGTCTTTTTATGTTGCAGTTAAAGTGATATTTCTTTTTTTTTTTTGTTAATTTCACTTATTTTCTATTCTGCTTGGTACCTCGGAGGTACCGAGCAGTATAGCCAAGCCCAATGCCATTCACTCACTGCTGTTCGGCCCCTATGAGAATATATGAGAATAGGGGGCGAACCGCAGCTAGTGAGCTCCTTCTGGACATCGGCTGATGTACGGCTAATTTTTGCCGGCTAACTTCACTTCGGTTCGGTTGTTCACTCAGCTGCCTTCGGCAGCTTTGTGAATAACTCCCAAAATATTTTAAGTTATTTCCAATGCTTTTGCTTTTTGTTGTTGCAAGGCGTTTTGTTGTGTTTTTTGCACACATGTTGTAATCCACATTTTAGGTCTAAAAATTACTTAAACCCCCCAGAATTATATATTTCCTGAAAGCACAGACCCTCTAAAATAAAATGGTGGCAGTTAAAAATGTCTACGTCACATGATATTAGCACAACTCTTTATCAAACCCAAAATTTCAGTAAAAAATACATTTACGTAAATTTTAATGCCCAAAAACACAATATAATACCCATTTGTTTTGTAAAATATAAAAGAAGAGGCTGTGCCGCGTAAATAGATACCCAAAATGCCCAGGTAGAAAATTCTATGCGCGCGTGAAACGGCAACAAAATGCGGTACCCCAAATTGTCCATAGGCTATGCTTTAAAAGCCTGTTATCAATTTAGAGATATTGGTGAATATTGAAGAATTATCACTCTCACTCTGTCACACGCAGTGATACCCAACATGTGTAGTGCAATTGTCATTTTTGTACATAGGGGGCACCAGGCGTGTGTTTGTTAGGGGATTTTAATTTTTTTTGGTATTTTTAAATTCATTTTTCATAATCACAGGTAGTGAGACATTTTCCTGGTCCGCAGCTGCAGAGATCGGGAAATGTCTCAGTGCCTGTGATTGGCGTTGCCGGCTTTGTGGCGGGCTTGGCAGGAGGAGCTGCGAACACGCCCGAGCCCATCCTTACTCCTGCAGGGTCTGTGGTGGGCTCTGTGGGGTCTCAGGTGGGCTGTGAAGGATCTCTGGTGGGCTCTGTAGGGTCTCATGGTGCTAAGCCCACCTGAGATCCTGCAGAGCCCACCATAGACCCCGACACAGATCCTGCAAATCCCCCGAGACCCGGTTGATGATTTTTACAGATCCTGCACAGCCCCCCTGACACCCTGCAGTCTCAGGGGGCTGTGCAGGATCTAGCCCCCTTGAGATCCAGCAAAGCCCCCCACAGATCCTGCAGAGACCCCCTGAGACCCTGCAGGATCTCAGGGGGTCTCTGCACGATCTGTGGTGGGCTTTGCAGACAGCAGAGCCCACCAAAGGGTATTGCACAGCACACCTGAGACTTTTTGGTGGGCTGTGTAGAATCTAAGCTGGGCTCTGCCAGCACAGTCCTCTTAGCTTGCACGGCCTGACCTCTTTGGAACACGGCCTCCTTGTCCTCCACGCCGGACTGGACGGCCTCCTCATCCTCGGCGCCCGACTGGAGCTTCGGCGACGCCTCACGCCTCCTCTGTCAGTGTCTCTGCCCCCCGCCTGTTCCGTCTCGGGGGCCACTCGACAAATTTTTTTCTCTCATGGAACGACTTCTCTCACCTGATCGTTAACTTAGATGACAGCTGCCATTTGTAAACGCTAATTTAGGGGTTTCTGTTGCAGGAAAACACAAGTTCCTGACGCAGAAATCCCTATAATTAATATGTAAATATCTCGGTCGGGACAGGGGACAGGAACAGCACCAGCAGCTCCGGAGAGAGCACAGAGTAGAGACTAGGGAGAGCTGGGTGAGGAAGTGTTTTTCTGGCCTCCCCCACCAGCTCCCTCTAGTGTCTACTGTGTAGTAGTGCCAGGTCTGCTAAGAGCCGGCCATCAGGCATAGCAGATCGGCCCGAACACAATCAGGTTGATTGTGTTCGGGGCGGCCCGGCCCACCCGGCAAGTGCCCGGTTTGCCCTATGGCCAGTCCGGCCCTGCCTGTATGTTACAGCCTCTGAGGAAGGTATCTAAATGCTTTTTGAATGATTCAATACTCTCAGCTGAAATCACTGCTTGTGGCAGCGAGTTCCAGACCCTAACCGCTCTAACTGAGAAGAAGCCCCTACGCCCCTTGTGCTGAAATCTTTTCTCCACCAATTTTAGGTGATGGCCCCTAGTCCTTGTTATGGAGTTTACCTTAAAAAGTTTATTGCTGATGTTGCCATTACCATTGAACATCTTGTACATCAAAATCATATCCCCCTCAATCTCCTCATTTCCAGCGTGAACAAGTTTAAATTTAGTAAGCTTGTCTCATAGCTTTGGTCCCCCAGCCCCTTAATTAGTTTGGTTGCCCTTCTCTGGACTTTTTCCAGCTCCAGGACATCCTTTCTGTGTATTAGTGACCAAAACTGGACGGCATACTCCAGATGAGGCCGAACCAGTGATCTATAAAGTGGTAAAATTATAGATTTGTCTCTACAGTATATTCTCTTTTTAATACAAGACAGTACTCGCTTTGTTTACCGCAGCCTGGCATTGCAAGCTATTGTTCAATCTGTGGTCTACTATGACCCCTAAATCTTTTTCCACTTCTGACTTCCCTAGTGGAAGTCCCCATTAACCGGTTGCCGTCCGCCCGTTGTGAAAAAACGGACGGACGGCACAGTCGCATTGGCGGGTTGCGTGCGCGCACGGGCAGAAAAAAATGACCCGTTCTTTACAGCCGTTACCGGCTGTTTCACATACATACGATCGGCGGCTCTATAGCCTGCCGATTGTATGTATGGGCTGTCTGGCTGCGCGCCCCCCCCTGCCCTGCTCGAATTCCGCTGCTGCCGCCCCCCCTCCTGACTCCTCACCTTCAATCCCGGGATCCGCTGCCCCATCTGCGGCCTGGGACTGGCTCGGGAGGGTGTCAGGAGGTGAGATGGGAGGGAGCTCAGCATCTTCTTCCTTGCTGACCTCCCTTCGTGCTGTGAATGCGGAAGCAATGTGTATTACATCACTTCCGCATTCACCTGTCAGTCATCTGGCTGCTATAGACAGAGAGAAGAAGCTGATGAAGCAGATCTGTGCTTCATCAGCTTCTTTTGGGGTCCCCGGGTGAGATTAGGGGTCTTAGAGACTCCTAATGTCTCCATAAAGAGGACCTGTCAGTGTGCCTTTGCTATTATATAGGGGGATTGTTATCCCCCTATGTAATAGCAATAACAATAAGTGTAAAAAAAATAAAAAAAGTAAAAAAAATATAAAAGTCACATATAAAAAAAGTAGAAAAAAAACCCCAAACATTTTTAAGTCCCCCACCACCACGCTTACACACATATAAACGTAAATACACGTTCGATGCGCCAGCGCGGGAAATCGACAATTGCGCTACACATGTTACATATCGTAGCGAACGTCATAATGAGAGCAATAATTCTAGGGCCATCAATCACTGATAACACTAAACTGATGAGCGGTAAAAGCTTTTAAAGCGTCGCCAATGGCCAGTTTTGGGTATTGTAGTTCTGTGAAGTTTCGCGCGTGCAATTTTAAGGCTTGACATGTTTGGTGTCTATTTACCCGACGTGACCCCATCTTTTATATTTTACAAAAAAATTGGGTAATAATAAATGTTTTATCATTTAATATAGGGGGAACTGTTTTTTTTTTAAAAATTTCGATAATTTTTCCTTAATATATTAAAAAATAAAACTCCCAGTGGTGATTAAATACCACCAAAAGAAAGCTCTATCTGTTCCCAAAAAATGGTATAAAATTAATTTCAGTACAGCGTTGCATGACGGAATAAACGTCAGTCAATGTACCGCAGCGCTGAATACTGAAAAATGGCCTGGATGGGAAGGGGGTTTAACAACCTGGTCTTCAAGTGGTTAATGTGTATTCCGCTTGCCTGTTTTTAACCCCAAAGTGCATTACTTTACATTTATCGACATTAAACCTCATCTGCCATATAGTTGCCCACTCCCCAATTTTATCCAGGTCCTCCTGTAATGTTATACTCTCTAAGTATGTGTCTATTACCCTCCTGGGCGTGATCGGCGGTGCCAGTGGCACATGTTTGGTACTTTGATCCCTTCACTGGAGTGATTTCTTCACTCTATCACTGGGAAATAATCCAACAAGTTGTAAAATCTCCTTGTTAAAACCACCGAGGAGGTCAAACACAACTCAATAACCGCAAGAGATGCTTGATGCGTCATTTGGAAACATGGCTATTCACGCCCTCTCCCGATATCGTTAATAAACAGGTTGAATAGCATGGGGCATAGCACAGATCCCTGAGGCACGCCACTCATGACCCTAGACCAATCTGAAAAGGAGCCATTTATCAATACTCTCTGGACACGTTCCTGTAGCCAGTTCTCTATCCATGTACACACCATTTCATCTATGCCCATAGATCTCAGCTTATGTACTAAGCGTTTATGTGGTACCGTGTCAAACGCTTTCGAAAAATCCAAATATACCACATCGACCAGCCTCCCTCCATCCAGATCTCTACTTACCTCTTTGTAGAATGTCAGTAGGTTGGTCTGACAGGAACGGTCCTTCCTAAATCCATGTTGATTATCATTTACTATGGCATTATCCTGAACAAACTCTACTGAGTAGTCCTTTATCATTCCCTCTAACAGTTTGTATACTATTGATGTTAGACTAACTGGTCTGTAGTTCCCCGGTTGGCATCTTGACCCCTTTTTGAATATTGGTACTACCTTGGCCTTCCGCCAGTCACTTGGTACTCTACCAGTCATTAAGGAGTCCTTGAAAATAAGGAATAATGGTCTCGCTATAACCTGGCTGAGTTCTTTAAGTACCTTTGGGTGCAGGTTATCTGGCCCTAATGCTTTATTTGCATTAAGTTTTTCAAGTCTATGTGGAACCCCGGCTTCCGTCAACCACTGTGGTAAATTCTGCAATGAGCTACTTTCATTCTTATCTACATTAAACCCATCTTTTTCCTGAGTGTATACTGAGGTTCATTCAAAGATCGTTGTCCAGCTTGTGATATCATCGTTTGTACGGCAATTGTTGTTTATGCGAGAACCAGTATCAAGCTGCAACGTGCTTTTCTTGCCTGCACCGACAAGAGGGATGGGACTGTGTGACCAGAGGACAAGGAATATGAGCGGTGGTGAGTTTTAATAAAAACTAGAGAATGTGCCCGTTAATGAACAGGGTCATTATTTTAAATCAGAGCGGGTCGTTGTTAGTGATACTTTTGTGTATGCGGAATGTTTCTTATAAACTTTGAATTTATTATTTTGTGTTTATTTTATGTATGTGTTATGGAATCAATTGGGTAGAAGAGGGAACATGGGGCAGTAAATCTCTGATACGTGTGACATGGAATATCATAAGAGGAAACTGAAATGAGAAGATTATAAAAGAAATGCTTCCAATGGAGCTCTCAGGAAGCCCAGGATGTCCTTATAACATGTCCTTAGCACTTAAAGGAGAACTATGAGATGAGTGCTTTTCACTCACCTCATAGTTCTAGCCGACCTGTGACAATGAGACTGTCACAGGTCGGCTCAGTAGATCGGGAGGTGAGCGAACACATACCGGCGTTCGCTCACCTCTCGATCCTGTCGCGGCTCTCTGCCGTGACAGGGGAGGGGCTGGATTCCCCCCTCCGCGCTCCAATCTGCCAGCGCTGACTGGCGGAACGGACGGGGGAGGGGGCGGGTACAGCTGCCTCTGCCTCTAGATAGGCAGAGCCAGCTGTCAGTCACGCAGCTGGGCGGATCCAGACATAATTGTCGGGATCCACTTCAGCTGCGGCGTCTTAGCTCGCGGTATACAGAGCCTAGGGTGACAGGAGGACGCTAGTTTGTGTCCTCCCGTTACCCTAAGGAGAACTATGGGGAAAAACCTTAACCCCATAGTTCTCATTTAAGTATAACAGTATCAAAGAGTAACAAATGGATCTAACTGGGAGCCTCTTAATGTTTTCCATGTTTTTGGTTGACCACTTACATATGTGTCATAGAACATGCAGACCCTCTAGGTGTGTCTGGGAAAATGGTCCCGGACCTCCTGTGGTTCAACAGGAATACTTCTGCTGGCTGTTGACAGATCACATACACCAGTTCACCAGTGACACCAGTTCATATGGCACTGGTCCTCCCACTGATACCAACGATGGGTCTTTATATCTCCCACTGGCACCATTGATGGGGAACTATTCCTCCTACTGACACCATTGATAGGTCACTATTCTTTCTACTGACACCATTGATAGGTCACTATTCTTTCTACTGACACCATTGATGGGAACTATTCCTCCCACTGGCACCATTGATGGAGCTCTATTCCGCCCACTGACACCATTCATATGTCACTATTTCTCCTACTGACACTAACAATAGGGCTTCATACCCCCCACTGACACCAATGATAAGGTACCATTCTTCACACTAATGACAGCAATGAGACAACATTCCTTGGACAGACACCACAAATGCGTCCCTGTTTTCACTACTGACACCAATAATGGAGTACCCTAGCTTATACCAACATGTGATGCTAAGCCTACTCCAAGAGTGACAGAACTTAAATCCAATGAATGAAAGGGGCGGTCCAGGGACATTGAACTTGGGGTGGAAAAGTCTAGATGATTCTGGATGTCCTCCAGCTAGGAAATGAGGTGGGCTCTATCTGAGTCACTACATCTTCTAATGCGCATCATGAAAAGCTTACAGTGTGCAGTGAAGTCAGAGTAAGTCATTTCAGTCCAGGAGAGGAGTCGGTACAACTGTAAGACTGAAGGGAAGGCCGGAGTTCATCTCTAGCCTAAAAAACAGGATAAAATGAAGAATAAAAGAAAAAATAACAAAAATATATTTTGCTCTTTTGCTGTAATATTCAGCTTTGATCCAGAGATTTCAACTGCAGTAATTTTTCCTGCCACTAGATGCCCCCAGCATCATTCAACCAACCTTCTCTGAGCCCTAGGAAGTCCAGGGCCTGCCCCCTGCCTGTGACAGGACAGAGATAAGAGAAGCAGCACAGTGATGAGCTCACCTTTCTGCGGCATTGCTCTCTTCTCCTATCAGCATGCTTCTTGTCAGCACATGAACCAATTGGCACTTTTACTATTTCTACTTCACACACTCCAGCCCTGCTGGATGGAGACTGCAAGAGGCTGATACCAGGTTACATTCAGGTACTTTCACTGCTTGCATTCAAACAAACATATGTAATATTGTATTCATTACAGAGCTGCATTCATTTGTGTCTTTTGTATCTATCTGTAATTCAGTTGTAATTGTTCTTTGCGAATAGTCGCGTTTTTAGACATTCCAAGCATGCAAATCACGCAATGTATTACATTGAATGTAATCATACATTTAACCACTTCTGGGCCACGGTACGTAAATATACGGTGGGCCACAGGGGTGGTTATACCAAGAACACTGCCTCTGTTGCTGCCGTGTTCTTGTAATTTAAAACAAGCTGTTAATGTACAAGTGATCCGGCGTCTATACAGTTTGTACGGATCCTAATAATGTGCTGCCCCCACCCCCCTCCGCCGCCGCCTTCCCCGCGCTCCACTGTCCCCTGTGCGGGGCCCAGGACTGACACGGCGGGTCTCCCCACAACGATTGGAGAGAGATCAGCAGGCTTCCAGCCGTTGATCTCTCCTCCGATCACTGGACCAGGAAGTGATGTGTATTACATCACTTCCGATGTCACTATTTACATTCTCCGCCTCTTAGAGGCAGGAGAAGAAGCTGGGGAAGCAGATCTCTGCTTCTTCAGCTTCTTTGGGGTCCCCAGGTGACATTAGGGGTCTGAAAGACCTCCGATGTCTCCATAAAGAGGACCTGTCACACCCCATCTGCTATTACGTAGGGGGCTTGCTAGCCCCCTATGTGATAACAATAAAGTTAGTGTAAAAAAAAAGAGTTTAAAACATAAAAAATGCAAAACATTTTTTTTAAAGTCCCCCACGTGTACGCACATACATACGCAAACACGCGTCAGTATGCCTACATGAAAAAACAAAAATTTCACTACACATGTTACATATCGCCGCGAACGTCGGAGTGAGAGCAATAATTTTAGGGCCATCAAGCACTGTTAGCACTAAACTGATGAGCGGTAAAAGCTTTTAAAGTGTCCCCTATGGGAAATTTGGGGTATTGACGTTTTTTGCGGCTTCACGGGCGAACGCAATTTTAAAGCTTGACATGTTTGGTATCTATTTACCCGACGTGATCCCGTCTTTTATATTTTACCAAAAAATTGGTATTACATTCTGTTTCTGTGCACTAAATTTCATTTTACTCTATTTTATCCTAAAAATACTGGTTTGATAAACATTTGCCCAAATACCATGCGACATAAAAAATTGCAACTAGCATTTTTTCATTCTACTGGACCTCTGCTTTCAGAAAATATATCATTATTGGGGGGTTTGAAGCTGTTTTCTAGCCAAAAATTCTATTTTTTTTCATGTGTGTGCAAATAGTAAGAAATTGCTCCGGACAGCAAGGGGTTAAAGCCACAAATAATATCTGTGACAATCAAATTTATTTATGGTACAAAATGGCAGATTTAATAGGAGGAAGAATTTGGAGGGAGCCGATTGTTTTTGGCTTGTGAACTGGTTCTTGAAGCTGGTGAAGGTTTAATGATTAACCTTCTGCCTCTGCCATATTCTTCTTTAACAATGTCTTCCCACATGTCACTTATAATTGCTCCCAGTTTATCAGCTTTTAATAGGTAACTCAACTGTGGCAAAAATAAATATACCTGCTTGTGACATACCCACAGTTCCGATTGTTGACTGCGGGCCCCTGCACGGAGCCGTGTGCCGCACTACAAACGCCACTTACTGAAGGGTCACTCTGCATACAATGTACAATATTTGTGTGTGTATATAAGAGTTTATTAGCGATGTTCCATGAATGAAGGTCATCATAAAAGAAAATATTTAAAGGATGATTTCACTTTAAAACAAAGTGCATTTATCCCTTTTTACCCCCCTCCCCTGACCCAACCTGACCCACCCCCTCTTCCATGATCTTCCATGATCAGATCAATCACCTAAACCTGATGGCCATGTCTGCGCATTACAACCCATGGACTTTCATGGGGTTGTTTCCTGAGGTTGGAGATAATGGGACACGGTCCTATAAAATTCTAAGGGGTTAGGGACCATGAGTTCCCAAGCTCAAACTGTTCATAGTTCAAAGAATTGTCAAATGATTTGGCTGGTTCACCAGCCCGCTGAACCTCAACCTGTGAACTAGCAACCAATGAAGCCCAAATGCTCGATACTTCCGGTATTAGGAAGCCAGTTGTTACACGCTGCCCGGCTTCCTGGCCAATCAGGGCAGCATGTAATGACTCGGTGCCCGGCTTCTTGATTGGTCGGGAAGCTACAATCAGGAAGCCGGCTTCATGCTCCCTCGTCATTCATGACGAGGCAGCATGCAGCCGGCTCCCTGGCCAATCAGGAAGCCGCTCACCACATCTTTACACGGCGCCTGGCTTCCTGATTGGCCAGAAAGCCGGCTCTATGCTTCTCGTCACCTGGTGAGGAGGGTGCATGGAGACGGCTCCCCTGCTAATCAGAAAGCCGGGTGGCGAGCCATTACACGTCGCCTGGCTTCCTAAATGGGACTTCTGGTAGAAGTATTCGGTATCGGCGAGTACCGGAAAAAAATATTGGTACTCGTACTTGATAACGAAATACCGGTATCGGTGCATCCCTAATTAGTATTATATAATGCTATTATTATTATTATCTGTATTTCAGATACATTTCCTTTACAGAAAAAGTGGAGTTTTCCTTGAAGATTTTGTTTTGTAACCTTAGCAGGAGAATTAGAAAAAGTATGTTTGGCACTAAGAAATGTGTATGATGCAGAGAATGTTCTGTGTTCCAGGAATGTCCCTGATTCTATGTATGACCGGGACACGCTGTACATTGATTCCACAATACATTTAGCTGCTGTAGGTGTGTCTGTCATTCCGACTGCAGCAAAGAACAGTTTGCAAACCACCAATCCATTCTTAAAGCGGAACCCCAGGCCAACAGCTGAATACACAGATGAAATACATATAAGGGAGCTGTTTTACCAGCCGAAAGATTTGAATTTCTGTCTAGCCAGTTCTGAGATTTACACAGCTCTGCCCCACAGCACAGCCTTGTCTGGCTGGGAAGGGGACCTTGTTTTTCTCTGCTGCAGTTAAGCAACACTTGCAGGTTTTGTCCCTCCCCCAGCCTGTGATTGGGCAGTGATAGGAGAAGCAGCAGATTGATGAACTCATGTCTCTGTCACCGTGCTCTCTCAGCATGCTCCACTGTGGCACATCTGATTGGCTCCTTGTGCTGCTTCACTCTCCCCTAGTTTGATATTTGCTGTACAGGGAGTGCCATTCAGTGCCATTTATTTTGAATGATATCCAGATGCGCCTTGCGCTGTCATGCAATGCAAAAAAACTCTGAATGCTTGATTGTTGGCCTGTTGGTGTGTTCAAATAAATGTCACTGTGGCTCTGATGAAGGATCCCTATGCGGACCCGAAACGTTAGCACCTTATGACATTATGTGACATTGGGTATTGAATAAACATATCAATACTTTAAAAACTCTTCAAGTGTGTGCCGGTGATTTACTTTTATTTACTATTAGTGTTTTGCACGGCGCCATCCGTGTGGTCACCTGGGCACCACATATACCTTGTGGTTTTGAGACCGTGGCAGTGCGAATTAGATTTGGACTTTGTTCAAATAAATGGGCCGCCCTAACGCAAAACGTATTAATGTGCTGGTGTCAATGGGCCCTCAGGGGCTGATCATCATCTGAACCCAGAAGTTAGGTGTCGGTGCACGCCCAGTCAGTTGTGGCTGGGGATTACCCACCACACAACTATACTTAAACAAAGGGACGGTTCAATGTAGCTGGTCCAATGACATGCAGTCATATCATTATCTACAACAAATTGTGCCACTGGCATCCCGCCCAGCTCCTGGCAACTGGTGACATCACTGGTTGCCAGGAGCTCGGTGGGACGCCGGCCAGAGCAACCCAGGTTGCTAAGAGCCAGACGGGGAGATGAGTAAGGGCCATATACATCTCCCTGCCCGGCTCTTACCAACCTATGATGTTTTGTCCTGTGTCCCACCCACATACACATCTCCCTGAGCGGCTCATACCAACCTGTGATGCTCTGGCCTGTGTCCCACCCTCATACACATTTCCCTGCCCGGCTCTTACCAACCTGTGATGATATGGCCAGCATCCTGCCCACATACACATCTCCCCACCCACATCTCTCCACCCAGCTCTTAGCAACTTGGGATGCCCTGGCCGCTGTCCCGCACAGCTCCTGGCAACCATGATGTCACTGGTTGGCAGGAGCTGGTTGGGACGCCGGCCAGAGCGTCACTGATTGCTAAGAGTTGGGCGGGAAGAAGTGTATGAGAAAGGGGTGGGGAGAGACAAAAGTCAGTTGTCTCTGTGGGTCGGAGAACTTTTGCTGACCCACAGAGTCACA
>NW_017306897.1:269320-269923 GCF_000935625.1 Nanorana parkeri
TTCAAGTGCACCATGTCACTAGCATCCTGCTCCTTTGGTTGTGGCTGCTTGGGGATGCACTGATCCAGGTTCAGATGAGCTTGGGTGCAGACCAATCCCAAGTTGATCCCTACTCTTAGAAATGTAATTGCTGGTGACATTAGCGGAGTGATTCTGGTTTAAAAAATAACTCATGTAGCTGTTGACTTGTCCAACATCACGCCTTGTTCTGCACCCAACTCTCCAGCTCCGAAGGGTTAAAGGGCTAGTTCCTCGCACGTGATTGTAAGTGTGATCTGTCAGTCGCTGTGTAGTAAACAGGCACTACCTGCAGTTTGACAGCAATTTTACAATACCTGTGCGACGTGATGCTGGAGGAGACTGGTACCCTGTAAATAACAGGACTCACAGCTGTATTTTTCCATTTGATCAGGAGAAGAAAATGCTCTCGCCGACAGTGGCTGTTCTTCGACCATATCACTGAATCAATAGAGATTAGAAAATGAGTCTGCTGCCCCCTTCTTAATCACAAATCTTTTCTATGATCTGATATATATATATAACAAATATATAATATATATAACAATAAATATATATAACAATAAATATATAATATATGTAGCA
>NW_017306897.1:270024-280774 GCF_000935625.1 Nanorana parkeri
TAAGCTAATTTAAGTTAAGGAAGATTTATATAAGGAACTACTTTGCAACATTGTAGCACTCCCTTGTTATCTTTCGTCTTGACTATTGCAACTCCGTCCTCATTGGCCGACCTCTACACAGTCTATCATGAATGCAGCTGCTAGACTCATCCACCTCACCAACCACTCAGTGTCTGCAACCCCCCTCTGCCAATCCCTACACTGGCTTCCACTCACCCAATGTATAAAATTAAAAATATTAACAACCACTTACAAAGCCATCCACAATTCTGCCCCCGGATATATCTCAAACCTTGTCAAAGGCCTCCTGCTTTCCAGCTCCCTTGTCAACTCCTCCCATACTCGCCTCCAGGACTTCTCTAGAGTCTCTCCCATCCTCTGGAACTCTTTAACCCCAACCTGTCCGTCTATCTCCCACTCTGACTGCCTTTCGGCGATCCCTTAAGACTCATCTCTTCAGGGAAGCCTATCCCGCCTCAACCTGACCACTGAACCATCACGTTCTCAAACAATTCACCCCCACACAGCTACCTCCTCATGTATCACTTGCCCCTCCCTTTTAGATTGTAAGCCCTCACGGGCAGGGCCCTCCTTACCAACTTGTCTTGAATTGTATTGTAATTGTAATGTCTTCCTTATATTGTAAAGCGCTGCGCAAACTGTTGCCGCTATATAAATCCTGTATAATAATAAAATAATAATGTATGCAAAACAGAACATTGGTATAGATTACAATGAAAAGTGTATGGCCAACTAAAACTTACGTAGGTTGAGTAGAGAGGGAAGCAATACCAGGGGTGAGTATATAGGAATGTTCCCCCTTCCTCCTCTGCTAACACATGACATAAGATGGGCGTACCACCCTTATGCTCCATTCCCCACCACCATGGTTGGCATGGAGGTGTGCTGCACATATGAGGCCATTTGCTTGCTTTCTAGCAGTGGGGGTATGAACAGTGATGTCTCTAGCCTTTTTGCTGCCTGAGGAGATGGTGGCGGTGGGGGGAGAAAGGCGGTAGTGGTGCATGCCACCCTCTGCAGGTTTGCAGATACATATCTGCGGAGCCTGCAGACTTTTAGCAACCTGGGACACTTTGGCCGGCATCCCACCCAGCTCTTGGCAATCAGTGACATCACTGGTTGAAAGTAGCTGGGCGGCACGTTGGCTAGAGTGTCCCAGGTTGCTAAGAGCTAGGCGGAGAGATGTGTATGGCCCTTACACATCTCCCTGCTTGGCTCTTAGCAACCAGGGATGCTCTGGCCGGAAAGGCAGGTTAACTGCAAACACTGTGCAGCAAAGCAGCCATGCAGCTCTGCCTGCCACCCCCCACGTGACCAAAAGAAATGCCACTCGAGGCCACAGTCTCAAGCTGCCTCATTAAAGGGACGGCCCCAGGTATGCACATGACCGGTGTGTTTATTGTGTCTGCTGATGAAGCTAGTGGTGTGGGGAGTCGGAAGTGGGTATCTTGGAGAGTGTTGAGACAGTGGGTGCTGTCAGTGCAGACTGATCTGGAGTGTTCATGTGGTGCCTATGTGTGGTGAGGGGAGTGTCTTCCGATTAGGGTGCTACGCCCGGTGCGGCTACCCCTCCTGCACCTATGCATGTCCCAGCCCTGGGAGGAACCATGAGAACCCCTGTCAGGTTTTTTAACTGCTAACTGGTGCACCGTTAGAGAGATTTTCCTTCACTCCCTGTCCTGGCGACAATGTTTCAGAACCAGACAAAAGGTTTTTGGCTTAATTTGCACTTTAAAGCACAACAGGGTCAAAACGTTTCCCTTACTTCCTGTGCTGCCCATACAAGAAAGGAATGGTTTGGGTGTTAATGGGACAAGAAGGTCCAGATAGCAATGAAATCACTCTTATCATTCCCCAGCCTACTAAAAATATGTTGCTGAGGGGAAATCTCCCTATTACCCAGCAGTTACCCAGCAGAAGGCCAGCTCCTCCTGTTGCCTGGGATTAAGAATGCTACAACAGTGGCCACAGGGTCTGTCCAAAAGCCCAAGGCCTACTTCTACAACTTCACAATGTCACTAGGCCTAGGGAAAAATCTAGCCCTAGCAATGTGCACAAGCGCTGTTTTCTGCTTTTACCTATAGAGTATCAATACCACAGCAAATATAAAGACTTTGACGAGTGAGGGCTTGTAGCCACAGCACAGATGGTGCCGTTCCCAAAGTCCAAATGACCAAGAAGTTTCCAGCATATCAGTGGAGTCTTTAATAAACATATCTTCTATTGCCGTCCAATCGACTTCATGGTGATTTGGGCTTTCTGCTTTCAAATGCGGAGCTGCTTGTACAAATGCACTTGGGCATGCATTTGCATTCAATGGAACGCGTGTATTTCTAATGCATTTCTTCCCTTAAAAGGTGTTTTGTCCACAATGGACGTATCTGTGTGTCCATTAGGATATCTTGGAAGTTCCTCTATTTAAAAAAGAGGAATGTTCTCAGTTCAGTGGATAATGGATGCCACCACTGACACCTATGTCAATATTTATTTAGGGAGACAATAGGTGAGGGAGAATGTAAAAGAGACATTGATGATAGAGAATCGGTTGGTATTCATGGATGCGATAGGAGGGCTATGTGAAGACAGGCAGGTAGAAGTTTACACAGCGAAACAATCAAGTTGGATCAATAACAAGCATTTGTTAACCTGGATCATGAGCTCTGCCTACAGACAGGGCTGTTTTCAAAGTCTAGGAAAAGACACAGCATGACTGATAGCTACAAGATTACACTTAAAGGTCAGGACTTGCTCTATGAGAAACTGCTCACTTGCTTTGCTGTCAGGGCAGACGGGAATGCCACATACAAGAGAATAAAGAATCTGAAATAGGAACTTGGTGAGAAATGCAAGTGAGGATAGGATATGTTCAAAGGAACTTGTGCAGAATGAAATTTTGGAGGTTGAATTGTTGGCTTTTTTTTTTTTTTTAAAGTTGACTGTTCTGGAACTGTCTATACCCCCCTTATATTAGTGGTCAGTGGAGACATGCCCCTCTTACATTTATGGTCAAAGTAGATGTAATTTGTGAGATTGGTGGTCAGTGGAGACACACCCCCTTGCATTACTGGTCAGTGGTGACAAACCCCCTCACATTGGTGGTCAATGGAGACACACACCCTTGCCTTAGTGGCCAGTAGAGACAAACCCCCTCGCATTGGTGGTCAATGGAGACACAACCCCACATTGGTGGTCAGTGGAAACACACCCCCTTGCATTGGTGGTCAGTGCAAAAGTTCCTTGTTACATTGGAGGCATTGGGGAAGCACCCTTGTACATTGGTTGGCAATGGAGTAACTCTGACATACATTGATGGTCAGTAGTACAATGACCACCTTACATTCATGGTGAGTGGTATAATGCCTCTTTACATTGGTGGTCCATGGTAAAATGCCCCCTTTAATGATGAATATATATATATAATTATTATTTTTTTAAAGAAAAGAAAAATAAATAAACACATTTTGTTTAAAAACAATTGGGTGGAGCTAGCGGTGACAGCTAGCTCCGACCAACTGTTTCCTACTGGCCAGCACCTGCTAGAGTCTTCTAGCAGGTCCCGGCCAATGAATAACAACTGGGCCAATGAATAACAACTGTTATTGTTTAATGACAGATCAGCGTCATTACAACTGGGCGGAGCGAGCCGTGAGATCACAGCTGGCTCCAACCAGCTGTCATTTGCGTGTTGAACGGCCAGCCTTCTGCAGGCCGTTCACCCTCTTCGGCTGTCACTCCGGCTCAGTCGAGCCGAAGCATATGCCTTCGGCTCGGCTGAGCTGCTCTGCCGCCTTTGGTCTTTTCCATTGTGACTGAACCCAAGGGCAGAGGTGGCCGAAGAGAGACGAAGGATCAGCCAAAGCTACAGCTGAATGCTTCGGCTCATATGTGAACGACCCCCTTAGTTTTTCCATCATTTGCTCATCTCTATTCTCGATGAGTGAAGAGCGCAGTGATAACTGATTACAGGTGGAAACTTTGTAATCAGTGAAACCACAAACATATCTTTCAGTTTCCCCCCTCTGAGGAAATAAGAAAAATATTTTCTTCAGGAACAGATAATCTTCAGACATCGAGCCAGCGGACACATCTTGTGACCGTGCTCACCCACTCCTCTCCAGCAAATAATAAGCGGCAACCTAGAGCTATGCATTGTGCACTGTCTGCCCAACAAGAGGACGCTGTGCCACTGCGGCCGATGGGAACACACACCCTTTGTGGGGATAAATAAAGGACATTTTACACAAATATTGTTATACAATTTGTCAGCAGCGCTTACGGCTGGAATCTTGTTCGACAAGAAAAATGTGTTTGGCGTGCACAAATCTTATCTTGTTCCTACTTTAAAAGCATTTCATTTCCCAGGCTCAGTGCGGTTACTTGTTTTTAACAGATCCCTGTGTGAATTTAAAGGAAACCTGCTACCTCGCACTACAGCACATTAAAGTTTATCTAAAGCCCAAAAAATGTTATCTTTTTTTTAAATTTTGGATACAGTAGGGAATTGTAAAGAGTATATAAACCCAACAACTAAATGTAATATATTGCAGCTTACCAGTCATTGGACGTGGTGATGTTTTCTATTTTTCAGGCTTATTTTCTTTATTGTGTTACTGGTCAGTGGCGTCACAAGGGGGGTAAGGCCCCTACCCGGGTGACACCATTGGAGGAGTGACACCAAAATGACTGACAGTCATTTTGGTGTCACTCCCTCTAAAAAGTCTGGCACTCGGTCATGGACCGAGAGCCCAACAGTGTCTCGAGAGAGAGAGAGAAGAGGGGAACCAGCAGAATACATCATCCCGCTGGGTGAACATCCCCTCCTCTCTCTGCCGGCGTCCATCACCAAGATGGCAGTGCGCAGGTGTCAATTAGATGATCGCGCATGCCCAATGACGTCATTGTGCACGCGCGTGGTGACGTCACGTGCGATCACGTCACGGCGGGGTGTCACTCCATCTCCGCTCCGGGTGTCACCCGGCCTCGGGATGCCCCTGTTACTGGTGATCCTACCAGTAGACATGTAAGCTGTGGGAAAATTTGGTTTGGTTCGGATATTTCGTTATTTCTGAATTCGGGATTCGGACCTGAAATTCATCCGAAACTAACGAAATTAGGATTTTGCCCGAATCGGAAGCATTTCGTTAGTTTCGGATGAGTTTACGAATATTCATTACGACTACCACAGAAAACCATATACAGATATTAATACTAAAGCTGAATCTCCCAGACCCGAATGGCATTCGGGATCCGAATTTCCGAATTGCATTTGGGAGCTCCCGAATGCCATTCGGGTCTGGGAGCCATATACTGTACATATATTACTAAAGCTGAGGCTCCCAGACCCGAATGGCATTCGGGAGCTCCTGAATGCAATTCGGAAATTCAAGTCCAAAGTTCAGAAGTAGCACCAATCAATGTTGGGTTGTAAAAAAGATTTTTAAAACCTTTGACACCCCTTAAGGTATAATTCAAAGAATACGGCTCAGCTGTGACTATATAGAGACGGTTGTCCACCAAAATGTAGTAACCGGGTGGGGACAGCATTAGCCAGAGAAGCAACCAAGAATCCAATGAGAACTTTAAAGGAGCTACAGAGATCCTCAGGATCAAAGGGATCTACAGTCTAAATGTATTTATTCCATCAACCCTATTCAATGACCTGTCAGTACATCCCCCATCGGGGATCTGGCATCTATGTTGTAAAAGCCGAAAACCCATTTCTGTACACCAAAGTACTTGGTCTGGGTCGGAGTCTTACAGCCAGGCTATGGACTCTTCCCAAAGGACAAGAAAGCCAAGACAGCCCACATATTTTCCTAGCGTAGGTTTCCCTTTAAAGTGTATGTAAAGCCAAAACTATATATTTTTTAGGTTTGGGTAGCATAGTTGGGGTTAGTACCTCCTTCAGGTTGGGGGTTCTTCATGTATGGGGTGGACCAGTATGTTGAAGGCAATCAAGGTTAAATACTTAACATAGATCTAAACCCTATTCGTGCCCAGGGGTGGGCAACTCCGGCCCTCCAGATGTTATGGAACCACCCATGAGGCATTGCATAAGTATGGCTCCCAGAAGCCGAGGCATGTTTGGAATTTGTAGCTAAAGCACAGCTGGAGGGCCGGAGTTGCTCATCCTTTGTCTACACACATCCATTCCAACAACTGCTGCGTGTTATTTCTTAGTTTTCAGACAGGGGTGTCCTGAGGAGCGGATACCGGGTGACACCCCGCTGTGACATCATCGTGCATGCGCGGTCATCTTGGTGATGGACGTCAGCAGAAAGAGGAGGGGACATTTGCCCGGCGGGGTAAGGTATGCTGCCGGGTCCCCTCCTCACATCCCCTCCACAATGGTGTCACCCTGCTGCGGGCAGCACCCCCCGCACCTCCCTTGTGACGCCACTGTTTACAAATACAGTAAACATGCCAATGTGTTGAAAATGCCAAATGGTGTCTCTACTGGACAACCATGTAACAGGAGCAACAACCTAAAGTCATGGACCAGGAAGTGCCTGGACAAGGACACTTATGGCAGGATCAGCAGATATTATAACATGTCCAAAATACGCCCCTTCATCACCAATGAAACCACAAAGCTGCTCATCCACTCCCTTGTTATCTCTCGTCTTGACTATTGCAACTCCCTCCTCATTCTCCTTCCACTACACAGGCTATCCCCCCTTCAGTCTATCATAAATGCTGCTGCTAGACTCATCCACCTAAGCAACCGCTCAGTGTCTGCAATCCCCTTCTGCCAATCCCTGCACTGGCTTCCATCCCCCACCCCTCTCTGCCAATCCCTGCACTGCCTTCCATGTCCCACCCCTTCTTCCAATCCCTGCACTGGCTTCCAATCAGCCAAAGGATAAAATTCAAAATATTAACAACCACTTACAAAGCCATCCACAACTCTGCTCCCTGCTATATGACCAATGTTGTCTAAAAGTATTACCCTAACCGTCCCCTACCCTCCCCCAAGACCTCCTGCTTTCCAGCTCCCTCATCAACTCCTCCCATGCTCGCCTATAGGACTTCTCTAGAGTCTCTCCCATTCTTTGGAACTCCTTACCCCAACCTGTCCGTTTATCTCCCACTCTGACTGCCTTTCGGCGATCGCTAAAGACTCATCTCTTCAGGGAAGCCTATGCCACCTCAAACTAACCACTGAACTCTTTCTCAAACAATTCATTCCCACACAGCTCCCTCCTCATGTATCACTTGCCCCTCCCTTTTAGATTGTAAGCCCTCAGGGGCAGGGCCCTCCTTACCATCTTGTCTTGAATTGTATTGTGATTGTAATGTCTTCCTTATATTGTAAAGCGCTGCACAAACTGTTTGTGCTATATAAATCCTGTATAATAATAATAATAATAATATTGAAAGCTGGAGATGACTTTAAAAGGTACAATAACATGCTATGGCTTTATATCAGATTTTGGCAATTGGGATAAAATATACTCTGAAATTACCACATTTCAAGTTTGCAAATAATTGAGAAAGCTTCGTCGATTTTTCACTTCTGCATTTTGAACTATTTTGTACAGATACGTGATATTCCTCTTTAGATTGTAAGCTCTCACGGACAACCCTCTTGTCTTGAATTGTATTGTAAAGGTTCTGTCTCCCATTTTTTTGTAAAGCCCTGCGCTAACTGTTGCGGCTATATAAATCCCAAATAATAATAATAATGTAATGATGATAATAATAGTCATCATCATCATCATCAAGATAAATACAGTTTAATTACTTATAAATGTGTAAAAATAGTCCAATGGGAGGAGGGAGGGGAATATTTTATGCGGACCATTATAAAAGGCTGTGAAATTTGTTTTGCTGAATATAATAATTGCAAACAGAGTCCAAAAGCATTCCTTGTTTGTGTGCTATATCATACTGTATGGGTGTATGTCATGCACGTGGCTATAGAAGAGCCTAGCTCCAGGTATCCCCCTTATCAAGGCCTTGATCTGAAAGCATGGAAAAGTACATTGCATATTTCAGCAATGCAAGTTGATATCCAGTGATCAAAGTGCATCCTGGCAGCAATAAACCGAACAAGCGATGGCCAGCTTGGACCGCACTGTACCCGAGCAGAGAATCAGCTTGATAAATCTGTGTTATCACAGTGGCCTGCTGACCTCGTATTGTCTAACGCTGAGTACACAAGAGAGTGCACTATGGCACGAGAGTTTGGCTGTGTTACTTTAGGGAGTGCCATGTTTGTAATAGACTTTCCACGTTGTAATTAAAGTGACATTAAAGTCTAAAGGATTTTAAACTGTTTCAAATGCTAATGAGATCACTTACAATAGACGGTGCTCCTCGATGTTTGAGGCCGGGTTCACACCTGGGCGTTCGATATATGCGCGTATGACGCGCCTTTTGGGCCGCGCGTTTTGACCACGATTTACGGTCCATGAAACGCGTGTCAAACGTGCGTTTACAAGGGCTATCCGGCTGTATCCTAATGGATACGCGCGGAAATATGCCCCAAAGAAGCTCCTGTACTTCTTTGGGCGTAGGGCGTTTTTCAGCGCGTTCCAACGCGCTGAAATACGCCCAGGTAGGAACCATGCACATAGGAAATAATGGAATTTCACTTGCTGGGCGTTTTACAGCGCGTCGATCAGTGCTGTAAAAAGCCCAGTTGTGAACCCGGCGCAAACGTTTTAGTTTCCCACAGAATCAGCTGGTCCCCTGAGCACTGGCCCTGATATCCTGTTTTAGGGGGGGCTCCTTTCCCTTGCAAGGTCCTATGGAGCCACACTTGTGTGCCAGTAAGCTGTGTGTCGTTTCCACTTTAAGTGACTTCAAAAATAAATATGAAGATTCACTAAAACCTTGACGTATTCTGTCATATTTGGAGTGCTGATGACATCTATATACAACGATTTTACTTGATACGGCGCCATCCGTAGTCATTGCGAGCACCCATTTTTCCACATGGGAAGTCCGGTAAGGTGTGCTACAGGTCCTTGTACATTAGTAAGCTGTGTGTGTCACACAAGGGTGCTACCACACTTATATGGGGCCATCTCCTGGACTTGAGAATGTAAATTCCAGCCGGACCGCCGTGCAGAAGTTGCTTTGGGGGACCAGTCACACAGGTTGAAGGAAGCCTGTCAGGTTGAGGAGTAAGGAACCCCCTATATTTCAAACCCTTGCAAAGTGGGAGGAAGGGGAGGAGAGCAGGGGGGCACTGCAAGGGATTTTTTTTTGTAACTCCAAAATTCACTTTCCTAAGGTCCGCTGCAGACCTGAGTGATCCGGGATGCGTGTCCCGGGATCGTGCGGTCCTGCACAATTGCACACAGCGATTGCAGCGCGGCCCTATTGATTTCAATGGGGTACATCTGTGCGGCAATAGCAGATCCGCCTGGCATGACTGGGGTACCATTAGAAAATACTGGCACCCACAGCGCGTTCGTCAGTGATGGACTACTCCGTAACCACACATCAATCCGCAAGGTATCGTGCACGATTGCCGCGCAGTCACAGATCGCCCAGGTGTGCACCGGCCCTAAAGCAAATACCGTTTTCACCTTTTTTCAATCTTTTTTTTATTTTAGTGCTGCTGATCTCCTGCAGTCTCTTTGCAGTCGCCTTCTCTCTACATGAATGAGCTCCAGGGGTGGCTGCATGTATTACTCCAGGTGAGCTTCCTGTCCAGTCTTCATTGGGAAAACATGTAGCAGGATGGCAAAGTAGAAGAGCAATTCAGAGACCTGCTCATGGGAGGGACAGGTGCAGCATGTAATTGCGTGCTGCTGCTTGTACCTCCCTATAGAAGAACGCAGCTACACACTGACCCGAACCTGCACATCCAGGCAGGTCCTGGTGCCCGCACTTGGATGCAGACAGTCTGCATCCATGTGCATGTGTCGGGACCTGCCTGGATGCGCAGGTTCGGGTCGGCGTGCCACGTGCAGCCATGTCCTCCTATAGGGCTGTACAGGTGGCTACTTGCAATTACATGCTGCACCTGTGCCTCCCGGTGCATCCAATCAGCTGCAGCCACTCTCTGGGTATCCTGACAAGGGCACAGAATACAATAGACTGGTTGGGGGAATTTCCCATCCAAGCTGTTAGTATATGGCCAGCTTTAGTTTAGCCAGGTGTGGGTCTGACCAGCCATCGGACGGTACACAATAAGGCAATCGAAAACCAGTGTCTGGGAATGCAGCCTGGGGCTTGAAAATCCATCACGATGGTCAGGCAATGGCTATAGAGAGACAAAAAAAGCTTTAAAGGTCTTTTTTCTCACTTTAATTTTAACGTTTATAGTCCAGGCTGCTCAGTGTGGCCCTTTTGGAATGTGGCCCATCTTCACCACTTTCATTCAGCAAACAGTTCTCTCTTCATAATCTGGTGAGAAATACTTGACTCAGTCCCAACACAATTACTCAGGTGCCTGTCAGTTCAAGCTGTGTCTCTCCAGCCGTGAGTTACGTGCAGCGTTTGATGAAGCAAGCAGGAGGTTCTCTCACAGGGGTAGCACAGGACTTCTCACAGGAAGAAAAACACTGGAGAAAGCTAAACACACCCAAGAGAATTAACAAAATGAATGTTATATGTGAAATATACATGTTTGATAAGCTCTTGTGAAAATTGACAATTCTTTGTACCATATAACAGGGATCCCAACCTGAAAGAAGCCATTTCAGGGAGGTGCCCTCTATGCCCCCCCCCCCCCCCCCCCGCGGGGGGGGGGGTGGGGGGGGGGGGGGCGGGG
>NW_017306897.1:280980-300047 GCF_000935625.1 Nanorana parkeri
CCCCCCATCTGCGGAGGGGGGTTAGGAGGGCTGGGAGAGAGCACCCCCCTGAAATGATGGCAGATAGCAAAGAAGCTATTGCTTCCTGTGCTATCTGCAGGTTTTTTTTCTGATTTTGTTTTTAGTATTCTGACAGTTGCAGTCGTCAGAATATAACAAAAAAGGCATAAGAATGCATAGCTAGATTCCTATTGGCTATTGCACTTTGCAATAGCCAATAGCAAACTAGCTATTGCACCCGCCCTCTGCTGCTTTCAATCACCAGAAGAGGACCTGATAGAAAAATTCAGGTCCCCCTCTGCTGATTGACAGCAGCAGTGGGCGGGTATATTACCTAGTTTGCTATTGGCTATTGCAAAGTGCAATAGCCAATAGGAATCTAGCTATGGATTCGTATGCCTTTTTGTTTCTTTTCTGACTGACGGTCGGGCCGCGGCTCCTGATGTCAGAAAAGAAAGAAAAAAAACGATCGCAGGGAAAGGTTTATCTGCTCGATCGAGCAGATAAACCTTTCCGGGAGGAAGTGTTTCTCTCCCGGGCGGCCGGGAGCCGCTATCCAATAGCGGGAGACTCCCGGAGTCTGATATAAATGGCTCACCACCAAGTTCCTATCTGGTAAGCCCTGGTGAAATGGGACAAGGCTTGGCCCCTAGTTTTTTACATTTAATTTTACATTGGAATAAACTTGTCTCTGGTCTTCAGTATCACAGTGTCCAGGGCTGTCCCTCTTTGGGTCACGTGGTAAGGGGGGGCACACACATGCCGCCCCCTTTTCAGCTAGAACGTCCCAGGTTGCTAAGAGTTTATCAAGGGCCGGTGGTAGACTATTTTGCACCTAGGGAAGATCAGCTGCTTGCACCCCCCCTCCCCCCCGTGCGGCCCCATTCTCCAGCTGGCTAGCTTCCGCAGGCGACAGGTGGATGTAAGCAGAGGGGAGCAAAAGCCAGACTGCTATTGGCTATTTTAATTTGAAACAGCAGACTGGCTATTGAAACCCCATTCCCTGAGCAGAGGAGTGGACCTGAGAGAGAAAGTTGGCCATCGTCAGCAGTGATGCCAGTGAGCTGGGCAGGAGGCCAGATAGAGCGGGAGTCAGAGGTATGTGCCAACACGCCAATCCCCCCTTCCCCCTGGCCTCAGGCAGCAATACATCTAGGGACAGTATGGCACTTAAACTCTAGATGCACACATTCCAGTCGTGGACCAAAATGACAGTAAGCATTCCTATTTCTGGAGGGGACTGCCATTGGTGACCTCCTTCTGAATTTCTAGTTCTTTTAGGTTCCTGGATGTTGTGCTGGACCTCTGTCTTCTATACTTTCTGAGCCACAGACCAAAGGCAAGTATGTACC
This sequence comes from Nanorana parkeri, assembly GCF_000935625.1. Classification (NCBI taxonomy): domain Eukaryota; kingdom Metazoa; phylum Chordata; class Amphibia; order Anura; family Dicroglossidae; genus Nanorana; species Nanorana parkeri. The sequence goes on from NW_017306897.1 coordinate 282,333, forward strand.
CTAAGCGTCCCCTCCGCTCTTCACAAGACCTCCTGCTTTCCAGCTCCGTCATCAACTCCTCCCATGCTCGCCTCCAGGACTTCACTAGAGTGTCTCCCATTCTATGGAACTCTCTACCCCAACCTGTCCGTCTATCTCCCACACTGACTGCCTTTAGGCGATCCCTTAAGACTCATCTCTTCAGGGAAGCCTATCCCACCTCAACCTAACCACTGAACAATAACTTTCTCAAACAATCATCCCCGTGCAGGCTACCTCCTCATGTATCACTTGCCCCTCCCTTTTAGATTGTAAGCCCTCAGGGACAGGGCCCTCCTTACCATCTTGTCTTAAATTGTATTGTGACTGTAATGTCTTCCTTATATTGTAAAGCGCTGTGCAAACTATTGACGCTATATAAATCCTGTATAATAATAATAATAATGTATATCAGGGAAGTTAGAGTAAGGTCAGAACTCATGTACGTTCTTGCTCTAGGCCTGATAACTCTATTGACCCAAAGTATGGAAGCCAGAGGGTCAGCATGTAAACCAAAATAAAAAGGCAGCAATGGCAGCTTCATAGAAACATACAGGGTTATTCACAAAAGAGTGAAGAGTTTGGAGAAGGCAGGAGAAGTGAACAATCTAGGGCAGTGGTGGCGAACCTTGGCACTCCAGCTGTTTTGGAACTACAAGTCCTATGAGGCATTGCAAGGCTCTGACAGCCACAGACATAACTCCCAGAGGCAGATGCATGTTGGGATTTGTAGTTTTAGTACAGCTGGAGTGCCAAAGTTCGCCACCAAAGATCTAGGGCAACATAGCTGAACTGTAAAGTGAGCTGAATGGGAGAATTTTTCCAAATCATCTATGTTGTCCTAGATTGTTCACTTCTCCTGCCTTCCCCAAACTCTTCACCCTTTTGTGAATAACCCTGATAGAAGAATGATGGCAGAAAAAGTGGTCTGTCGAGTCTGACCATCCTTTTTATTTATGTCTTTTTGTTTGTTTTTCTTTAACCTTTTATCTGAGTATAGATCTATGTTTGTTTGAGGCATGTTTAGATTCACTTACTGTTGACTGACTCACTATCTTTGCTGGAAGTTTGTTTTAAGCATCAACTACTCTTTGGAGAGAAATTATTGACCTTTTGAGGTTAGTTTTGAACTTTCCTACTGCTAGTTTGAGGTCATGTCCCTTTGTTCCTGATCTTCGCTTCATATTAAAATTACTGACTTCATTCACACCCTTATTGTATTTAAAGTTTTCAGTCATGTCCCCCCATTCTTTCCGTACACATTAAGTTCCTGCAGTCTCTCCTGATATGTATTATCCCTCAGACCTTTCACTATTTTTGTTGTCCATCTGTGGACTTGTTCTGTCTTCTAAATAGCTTTTTGTAAGTGAGGTCTCCAGAACGGGACAGAGTATTCTAAAAGAAGGTCTAACTATAGCTCTATGTAGAGGAATCAGGACCTCCTTCCTCCTGCTGGTGATCCCTCTAGTGATAACTAAAGATCTATATAGAGGAATCAGGACCTCCTTCCTCCCCCTGGAGATGCCTCTAGTGATAACTAAAGATCTATATATCCTTCCTCCCCCCTGGAGATGCCTCTAGTGATAACTAAAGATCTATATAGATGAATCAGGACCTCCTTCCTCCCGCTGGGGATCCCTCTAGTGATAACTAAAGATCTATATAGAGGAATCAGGACCTCCTTCCTCCCCCTGGAGATGCCTCTAGATAACTAAAGATCTATATAGAGGAATCAGGACCTCCTTCCTCCTGCTGGTGATCCCTCTAGTGATAACTAAAGATCTATATATCCTTCCTCCCCCTGGAGATGCCTCTAGTGATAACTAAAGATCTATATAGATGAATCAGGACCTCCTTACTCCCGCTGGGGATCCCTCTAGTGATAACTAAAGATCTATATAGAGGAATCAGGACCTCCTTCCTCCTGCTGGTGATCCCTCTAGTGATAACTAAAGATCTATATTGAGGGATCAATCAGGACCTCTTTCATCTTTCGGGTGATCATCCCAAAATTCTATTTACTTCCCCCTCTGTCTGCCCACGCTGTTTGTTCAATTCATAATCATCTGATATAAGCACCCCAAAATCATTTTCCTTTGTTGTTGACACATTTTTTATCCCAATAATGAACTCTCTTAGAAAATAACTTTTCCCTTATGTGCATTATTTTACATTTTCAATATGTTGAACCTCAGATTCCACAGCTTTGACCAATCTTTAAGCAATGGCGAATCATGTTCCATGTTCACAAACACCTCCACAAATTGTAACCCTCTGTGTCCATAGGGAAAGCTTTCCTTAACAGGCTCCTAGAAAGCAAATTAAAATTTTGGTAGTCTAGGGTGCAAACATTCAGCCTTGTGCAGCACTGTATAGTCAATGAGCTTATGGGTGCAGCCTGCTGACTCAGACCTCAGCGCTGCCTTCCTGTTCTGCAGACAGGCTCATTGCAAGGCATTTGGTAGTATTTCATCACAGCTGAGACACAGAGCTGCAATCCCCTAGCAGGTAGCCTGTCATTCAGGTGCTGCCAACGTGCAGCTCCTCACACATGCCATTAATCATAGACATCACATGTTTCTGTCCGGGATGACTGTTTTCCCTCTGAAATCTCATTATAGAAGTTTAAGACACACCATATAGGGAGAGCGGGGCCCTCTTCTGTTCTGTGACTCCCTGCACGTCCCTACCTTTTACCCAATGACTCCTGACTGCCAATAAAATGTATCAGATGAAGTAATATGGAATCCTACAGCACGGTGTCACATTGCAGACTGTTAGTTTAAATTACTGAACAGCAAGAGGAACAATAGAAGGAGTTCTATTAGAGCTTTTGTTGAAGGTCTGAAAAAGGTAACTGGGTTAATGCTTGCATATAAAGATAACGTCTGCCAGAAATGCCTCATGTACTGAGATGAGGGACTCTTGTCTAAAAGTAACCATTTACTAAGGATGCCATCTCTATAAACCCAAATGAGTGAACACAAGCACACATGTATGGTTCCTTGTGCTGCTTCTCACTCTCCCAGTCTGAGCTTGTTTGTACAGGGGGTTTAAGTGGCTGATACTAAGGGGGTTATTCACTTAACCGAGCCAAAGTGAAGTGAGCCGAAAGCTGTTCGGCTTTTCATTTCAGCCTTGTACAGCTGATTTCAGCCGCCCATAGGCTAAAATAGCCATGCATCGGCTGCCATCGGTCCAACATCTAGATCGGCTGAGTCGAAGCTCCGGCAGCTCACTCACTGCCGTTTGTCCCTATTCTCATAGGGGCCGAACAGCAGTAAGTGAATAGCCGAATGCCGCCGAGAGGACAGAGCGAGCGGTGAACATCAACGCTAGCTCCGCACAACCGTTTACTATTGGCCAGGATCTGCCAGAGTCTTCTAGCAGCTGCCGGGCAAAAAAAACAACTGGGCAGAGCCAGCCATGACATCACAGCCAGCTCTGCCCAGTTGTTGTTTAATGATAGATCAGCGTCCACAGGTCATTTGGGGACGCTGATCTGTCATTACAACTGGGCGGAGTGAGCCGTGAGATCCTGGCTGGTTCCGCCTAGCTGTCATTAACGTGGAGAAAGGTCGGTGAAATGGAGAAATACTCCATGCTGCTCCTCATCAGCCCTGTCGTGTAAAATTCAGTGCAGACCTTACTGGGCTTTGGATGGATCCTGAGCCTCCAGAGATGAGCTCCTTGCAGTACATGGGCCTCATCTTGGACACAACCCTGTCAAGGGTCTTTCTGCCCTGGAGAAGCTGCTATCTCTCTGCTCTCACATTCAGGCTCTACGGTCCAGTAGAGGCCCAAGTATTTATCTGCTATATCTATTATATCTGTTTAGACCCCTGATATTTCTCCAGAGCCCCCGACAGTATAGTAAAAAATAAATAAATAAAAATAAAATATTTAGAAAATAATTTAAAAATTTTTTAAAAGGTTAAGAAAAAAAACATAATTTTCTGTTTCGGCCTGAAAAACGTTTTTATTTTCAGTTTGGGTCTAAAAATTCAATTTCGGTGAATCTCTAGTACTGTGCGGGATGCATTTTATCCTAACTCCAGTCTGGCCTGGACCAGCGTTAAGGCTTGAGTACCTTGAATACCATCAAGTGTCAGATATCTGCTCTGGCAATTCTCTTCCAGGGACTGCTTGCCTCTCACTCCTTAGTGAAGGGTTTTGTGCAGGAGGTGGTCCATGCTGTTCCCCTGCTAATGCTCCAGTGACTTTGTGGGACTTCAATCTGTTTCTGTTGGCCCTTTAGAAGCCACCTTTTGAACTGATCAGAGGTATGTCTTTGCCATTACTCACGCTTTGACCTTCCTCATTGCCATCACTTCTACTAGGCGTGTTTCTGAATTAGTGTTTTCTAGGATTACATAAGGATAAGGGTGTACTGAGGCATAAGACCTCCTTTCTCCCTAAGGTGGTCTCTGCCTACCAATGTGTTACCATCCTTGTGTCCTGCAACAAAACACCCTAAATACATTTCTCTCTCCTGTTTGGATGTAGTTTGGATGGTTACAGTTGACCTCTTTGAAACTACTGGTATTTGCACATCTGACTCTCTGTTCATCATCGGTAGGGGTCCCGCCTGGTCCTGTCAGCCTCCCATTTCACTATTGCTAGGTGGATTTTTTAGACCATCTCTCAGGCCTATGAAATGAAGGGTAAAGTCCTCAATTTCCGGTCACTACTCAGTCTACTAGAAGTGGTAGTGCTTTTTGGGAGTTTCAGAGCCAGGCTTCAGGTCTTCCAATCTTTAAGGCTGCCACCTGGTTCTCACCGTACACTTTTGTCAAGTTCTACCGGGTGGTCCTGTAGGCTTTTGTGGATGCCAAAGCAGTTGTGATTCTGCTGCATCTCTGGTTTCTGGTATGTTGGGGTTGTTATTTCATGGGCATTGGGATGTTCCATGGGTTCCATAGCCATTGTTTGCTGTGTTTCCTGCCCCTCTGTTGTACTGCTTTTGAGCATACCAGTGGTGTAAGAACATCCCAATGGTGTAAGAACATCCCAATGGTGTAAGAACATCCCAATGGTGTAAGAATTAACTCCCTATGTCCTGTAATATACCATCAAGAAAGCGGGATTTTTGTCTCACCTGTAAAATCCTTTTCTTGGTGTACATCACAGGGCACAAGACCCTCCTTTCTGTTTTCCATGATCCACTCTATACTGCTTGCTACAAAACTGTGGCAGGCTGGGAGTGGGAGGAATTATGCAGGGATGTCCTGCAGCTTTGATTGATTTACCAGTGTTCAATCACCTGAATGTATCTGCATAACCCAGTGGTTAAAGAATGTAACTCCCTGTGTGCTGTCATATATTACAAGAAACAGATTTTACAGGTAAAACAAAAATCCTGTTATTTAATGATGAATTACTGAGATGTTTTAATTTGGGTCTTTTATATGTTTTCTGAAGTTGAGCTTTAAGTCTTTAAATTGTAGAAAATTATAAAGTCTCTGTGTGTCCAACCCAGGCTTATGTGTTTTTATTCAGTGATGAGTCCGGTAGACACATTCCAGTTACCTTCCGTTCCTTCAACTGGCTCCAACAGTAATGTTATAGCTGGATGACTACTGGGGTAAAACAACACAGTGAGGGATTCTGGGACTGAACAAGAAAGTTCCCTGAGAACAAAACTTACTAGAGTGCAGAATGCCAACAGGGGAATTTTAAAGTGAACATGTGATTTTCACATGCAGGGTGAAGAAAAAGGTTCACTCAAAGTGGTTGTAAACTGTAAGTCCTTTAGACTTCCTCCTTCATGGTGTGCAATGATCTATCTATGGTGTAAGAATTAACTCCCTATGTCCTGTGATGTCATAGAACCTCTGCAGCATTACCACCGAAGTGCACATTCTCTCCTTCTAGTAATTAGGCCATGTTTTTTTTGTCTCTGGGAACAGCTGCTAAGACCAATTCGTTGGTGATCAGTGGGAAGAATGTCCCTTACATTGGTGGTCAGTGGGAAGAATGCCTCTTACATTAGTGGTCAGTAGGTAGAATGCCTCTTACATTAGTGGTCAGTAGGTAGAATGCCCCCCTTACATTGGTGGTTACTGGGAAAAAAATCTCACTAAGGCCCCATTCACACCAGGGCAGGTGCGGATCTGCGCGGTTTCTGTGCAATTTTTAAAAAGATGGTTTTGGGCATCTTGAATTGCGTTTCAGAGCTGAAACGCAATTACAAACTCCCAAAACCATGCTGATCACCGCAGTTCCATCCAAAGCTGTTTGAAAACCGTGCTAATCAGCATGGAAAAAAAAGCTCAGGGAGAAATTTGGCCGAGAGGCAGTTCGGATTGTGCGTACCCGCATGGTCGCATGAATGGTCCCCATAGCAATGTATGTGAATGTGTGAATGGGGCCTTACATTGATGGTCAGAAGAAAAATATCCCCCTTAGATTGGTGATTACTTGGAAGAATGCTTCTTACATTGGTGATCAGTTGGAACCATAACCTCCTTACATTGGTGGTTGCTGGGAAGAAGGCTTACACTGGTGGCCCAGTGGAAAACAAGGCCCTCTTAAAGGGGTGTTCAGAATGCCCCCTTTCAGCCAGCTAAAAAGATGTCAGTGTCATGCTACTACCGTGTTTTCCCGAAAGTAAGACCTACCCCAAAAGTAAGACCTAGCGCTATCTTCAGGGATTTCTGTAATATAAGACCTACCCCGAAAATAAGACCTAGTTTGGGGTAGGTCTTATATTACAGAAATCCCTGAAGATAGCGCTAGATCTTACTTCCTGGGTAGCTGCACATGTATTTTTACATGTTAAGAGCGGCCGCAGCTCCCTCCCTCCCCCCCCCCCGCACGGACACGCCCGCCCACACAACACGCCCGCACACCTATTTGCAACGGAGCAGAGAGCTTGACAGCTGCAGCCAGGTAAGACATCCCCCGAAAAAAAGATAAGACAGTGTCTTATTTTCGGGGAAACACGGTAGCTCTGCCAAATGTTGTTAGTTCTGGAACTATACTGGCACCATTTAAAGGAAGGTCAATCAGCCGCTGCTCAAGGAACCCCTAGCAAACTCTGGAGGAACACTGGTTGAGAATGTCTGGTCTAGAAGATAATTGACATTTGAAATAATCGGCGTTTGATAATCAGATTTAGAATCAATAAACTATAACATTAATTATAAATTCAGCGTGGCAGATGTTGCTTTTTCTCAGGATTCGGGTATAATTATACTGTATATCCAAGTAAATAAATGGATAACGGAACAAAAAGAGTCCATGTAGGGAGCGAAACATTTAACGTAATGAATTTTGCATAATGGGTCGTTGATCCAAAGTTAAAACATGCTCATTAGGTATAGTGAAATAAAAACCTGACAGCGGTTCTAATTCTTCCCTACCCTATCCAAAACTAAAAAAAAAAAAGTTTTAGCTTTAAAATACACTTTTCAGAGGATCTCATCTGTATACACAGCTTACCAAAATAAACATAAAAGGCTCTAAATTCCTCGGACCCTTATGGTGTACACAATGTATTGTACCTGTCTGGAATGTTTTGGTAACGCTGTACACATCAATCAGTGGTGTTTCACATCAGCAGGCCCGGTCATGTGAATTTCTGTAAACATGTTTTCGTGTGTGATTTCGCTCATTCCTCTTGTAGGTGACACTATCTTTTTCCATGTTATATTGTAATTTGAAAGCTGTTTGCTTTCTATAGAGAAAACAAGGAGGGAAGCTCTACAAACTAAGTGAGAGGGCGTGTTACGGAGCCAGGGAGGAGGGAATGGGAAAAGGTTGGGAGGAGATTTGCTTTCTATAGAATGTATTGACTGCAAATAAAACATTACCAGTGCTGTGATTTCCAGCGGCACGTCGATAGAAATGTACCCGCACCTCTGATTTTCTTGTTATTTTCTTTTCATGATCTAAATCAAAGTTTCGGCAAGCCGCAGAGACAGAATTATAATGCACCCCAGTGATTTAAACAAGTTTAAAGTCCATCTCCGGGCAAACCAAAAAACGACGTTTCCAGCAGGGCTACCTCTGCACTGCAAGGGTTAAAATTATATTAAATGTTTTTAAGCTCTTTTAAATGCTGATTAAATCACATACAATGGATGCTGCTCCTTGATGTTTAAAAGTTTTAGAGGGTTATTCACTATAGAGCCGAAGGATCCGGCCGTAACTTCGGCTGATCCTTCGGCTCTCTCCGGCTGCCGAAGTCCCTACAGCAGCCGAAGCCGGCCAAGCGGCTCAGCCGAACCGAAGGCATTTGCTTCGGCTCGACTGAGCCGAAGTGTCAGCAGTAGCGGGGCGAACAGCCTGTCGAAGGCCGGCCTTTCTCCCCGCAAATGACAGCTGGGCGGAGCCAGCCGTTATCTCACAGCTGGCTCCACCCAGTTGTATTGACCTGGGGACGCTGATCTGTCATTAAACATTAAGCTAGCTCCTCCCAAACCACGGAGGTACCGAGCAGAAAGGCCGAGCCGAATGCCGCAGAGCATGTTCGGCTGTCCGAAATGCAGCCGAAGGCAGCGATGTACGGCTGAAATCAGCCATACTGAGCCGAAGTGAATAGCTGATCGTTGTTCCGCTCACTTCACTTCGGCTGGGTTATTCTTTGGCAGCTTTGTGAATAAGCCCCTTAGTTTCCTGTAGAATCTGCTGATCCCCTGAGCACTGGTCCTGATACCCTGTCTCAGGGGGACTCCTTTCCCTTGCAGGGTCCTATGGAGCCATGCTTGTGTGTGCTAGTAGGCTGTGTGTGTCTCCAAAAAAGCAAGTCGCTCCTCCACTTCCTGCCCCCTGCTCTTCCTTCCTCCCTTTTCCAAGCTAGTTAATGGACGGCTGCTGGCGACTGCTCCTGATCTTGTATTGGACAGGAGGTTCAGGGAAGCCGAGCTGAGAGAGTTGGCGCTGCTTGGAAATATGATGACTGTAATCACTTGAGCAAAAATGTAAAGAAATGCTTTACTGGGCAATGTGTATTTGTTTGATCTGGATTCATTATTGAAAAAAAGATTGAGACTTTAATACTACTTTAAGTGATACCTGGGAAGGGGGTTGTTGGTGAAGCACGTTACTGGAGGTGCATGGTACCCCTGACAAGTGTCCCACCCAGCTCACTGACATCACTGGTTGGTTGGTGGGACGCCAGCCAGAGTGTCTTACTCAGCAATCAATGCTTGTTACATTATACTTCGAGGTACAAATTGCACTGGAAGCACTGGGTGAACCAGCCCGATCCGGAAAGGAAACACAAAACCCACAACCACCTTTGTCCTAAGCCTCAGAAGATTACTCTAGCGTTTCTGAAGCTACAGATGATGTCAGCGCTCAGGCCTAATCTACGATTTCTGCTGTTTCTAAAATATTATTCTAGTTACTAAAATATTTTGTCAGACAGCAGAACAGCCATTTGAAATGAACTTTAAATGATGCTTGTCCTGGACTGGGTTCACTATAAATATCTCCAGCAGGATTTCAACAGGAAGTCAGTATTTTCTATAACCACCATGTGATAATGGGACTCTTCCTTCTTGATGTGTTATATCCACCAGATGACTCAGACATTTCCTCTGAAGAAGACTCTGGGCAAATGTAGAAAGCTATAATATATAAGATGCATTTTTGAACTTGTGTTCTGTGTACGTGCCATCCTTCCAGCTTTCCTTTGTGCTGATACAATAACCACCAACCAATGGGCAACTCCGGCCCTCCTACAAATCCCATAATGCATCTGTCTCAGGGAGTCATGCCTGTGGCTGTCAGAGTCTCGCAATGCCTCATGGGATTTATAGATGCACCGCCGCTGGAGGACTGGAGTTTGCCCACCCCTGGAGTACAAATCCCAACATATCTGTGGGAGTCATGCCTGTAACTAGCAGTCCTGCAATGCCTCATGGGAGTTGAATCTCCACAACAGCTGGATGGCCGAAGTTGCCCACTCCTGATTTAATGCAGTTATGTGTTAGGTAAGAAACAATAAAGCGGATGTTTAATCAGCTAATATTTTGCCTTCTCTGGTAACTCCCTTCCCCTCCTCATCAACATGCCAATTACATTTTAAATAAAATCTTTCCAATTTCATTACATACCTTTGTTTAGCCCTGGTGATGTCATCATTGAGTCTCTATGCTTCTCTAGGCAATGCAAGCAGATCTTGGCTGCTGGGAGGGGAGGAGCTGACAGGGTGCTGTACATAGCTGTCTGGAACATCAGAGCACCTTGCCTCAGTTTGTCTCCCAAAAGCCCTCAGCCCTGATGTAAGGAGTGGGCTGGCTTTTAAGATGAGTAATGCAAGTTTTAATATGCCTTGATGGACGCCAGTCATGTGGGGTTGGATGTTCCTAGGCAGGCTATATTGTCACGCACGCCACCCTAGGTAACGCCCACATGTGATGCTGAGCCGCTATATTAGAAAGTATTGAAATCCAATGAATGAAAGATATAGGCCAGGGGTGGTCAGGCACGGGAGAAAAAGCCTACCTGATGCTGGACGTCCTACAGTCAGGAAATGAGGGGGGCTCCATCTGACTTGTTGCAGCTTTTAATGCACATTGTGAGAAGCATTTGGACTGCATTGAGGAACGAAGGCTAATGCAGCACAACCAGCCATAATACGCGTTTTCACCAAAACTCACAAAATATGCCGCAAGCAGAACTTGCCAAAAACACAATGCAATGGACTGATGTGAAGGGCAGGGGCCTTTAAATTTTACAGTTGTCCCCGTGTAGGTAGGTGCAGTATGGCCAACGGCCACTAGATGCCCCCATGGGGCCCTGGAGATAGATGCAGCTCTGGCCTGGGAAGACTCGGTGTCCCAGGAGAGTTGATTTATAGGGGGCGCCCGAGAGGTGAAGTGAGGAGAGTTGTGCTGAGCAGTTCAGGAGAGCAGAAGTCTAAGACTGTCTGCAGAGTCTCTGGAGAGAGACTGATTCTAAAACATAGGCTGGTCCATGGGAAGGACAGGACCAGGCCTAGGACTATGTAGAGCTACAACGATTCCCTAGTTTCCCCATAGGGGGAAACCCACCGAGCTAGGACTGACAAGGATGGGATTCCTGAGAATATGGAGGAGCTGTAATACTGACGATATTTGCCAGTGGGCCTCTGGCCGAAGTAAGTTGTGGACTCTGGGCTGCACCTGGGCTGATGTACCTCTCTCTCTCTAAATTGTATCACCATGCAACTAACAAGAATTGTGCCGTCATCGCACCCAGGGGTGGCTGAAACGTATACTTTGTTCCGTTTATACCTTCAAGTAAAACCAACAAAAAGACTATCTGTGTGGACTGGTTCTTCTCCCTCCAACCTCTGAGAAGGTGGGGTTCTGCAGGAGTGTGATGTTGGACTGTATCGTGGCTGTAACCATTGGAAGAGGGTAGTTGTGCAAAGGGGCTATGCCCGACACAGGATGCCGTTCATGGTTGCCTTTCTCCCTAAGGGGGAGAAAGCGCCGAGTCCCGCAGAGGCGGTGGAAGCCATGAGGCCCTGTGTACGCAGTGCTACACGTGTGGGAGTGTTTGCACGAGGCCAAGGCCATGGCCCCTGACCGTGGGGTGTCTGGTTTCGAGTTGCATGCACGGGGTTACCCAGCCAACCCAAAGGGAACACACACGCAACACCCCAAGAGTGAACCCCGCCTACACCCGGACAAGAGGGGAAATGTTCCATTAGGGACAACTGTTCTGGTTCCAGCTAAGAGGAGAATGATTTGCTTGCTACTCTCCACTCTACCAATACTGCAGGGGTGGGTGTCACCGATCCATGCACCCAACCCTTGCACACTTTTGTCATAGCTCCCATATGGCAGAGCTAGGGCCTGGCAATTGGCATGATGACAATTGCTAGGCCATATATGGGATTTTGAGTTACAGCGACTGGAGCAATCTGAAGGTGTGCTTCAAATCCCAACTCCAACCAATGGGAAGGAGTTACAACTTATGTCAGGTTTTAATTGGTAAATAGAGTACAAAAACAACTCTCTCTATAAATCACCCTCTCAGGGCTGTCCCTTTAATGAGCCAACCTGAGGCTGGCAGCATCTCTTTGGGTCACGTGGGGGGGCAGAAAGCAGATTGGCCGCTCTGTTGCACATTGTTTGCAGTGTGCCTGCCCCCTTTTTGGTCAGAGTGTCCCAGGGTGCTAAGGGCTGGGTGGGGAGATGTGCAAGGAGCTGAGCTGGACCCCGGCCAGAACGCCCAGGTTAAGATCTGGGTGGGAAAATGTTTAAGAGCCATATATCTCTCCGCCAGTGGCATCACTAGGGGGGTGCGGGAGGTGCGGCCCGCACCCAGGTGACACCATTGAAGGGGTGACACCAAAATGACTGACAGTTTCTCAAGAGAGGAAGGGACCCGGCGGCATACCTTATCCCACGGGTGAATGTCCCCTCCTCTCTCTGCCACGAAACACCAGCGTCCATCACCAAGATGGCAGCCGGCAGTTAACAGCGCATGACGTCATAAATGGCGACAGTGCAGGGTGTCACCAGGTACCCGCTCCGGGTGACACCCTGCTTCGGGACGCCTCTGCTCTCCACCCAACGCGTAAGCTCTTAGCAACCTGGAAAGCTCTGGCCGGTGTCCCGCTCAGCTCCTGGCAACCGGTGATGTCACTGGTTGCCAGGAGCTGGGTGGAACGCTGAGCCGGGTGGGGAGCGTGGCATCAATGAACCACCGACACCACCCCTGCCCCCTCCCCACACCCGCCTCAGATGGCAAAAATGCTAGGGATGGCACTGCATCCACTATATTATACTAGAAAACATATATCCACACAATAAGAATTTGTAATAATAATGAAGGTCTGGTATGGAAAAAAACTGCCAAAGCTCCCCACCTTCCCATCAGAGTGCCCCCTTCACATCAGCAGCCAGCCTTCACATCCAGAACCCCTCTTCACATCAGAGTTCTCAATCTCTCCTTCCCATCAGAATTGTATCTTATAATACTGTATGCACCACAGTGTGGCTGCAGCAGCATGACTGTACCATAGAAATGCATGACACTGTGCCAAAATTTGAATGCACCCCTAAACAAAGACAGAAGGCACCCTGGTTGAGAAAAGCTGCTCTAACCCTTCATCACCAAAAACAGAAAGTGAGATGAAATCCGGCCGACCAGACGCAGTTAGAAACAAAAACCAGATAGCGGGTCAATCCTTTCCCCGCTATATTTCAAACAGGAAAAAAATAACATTTTGGCTGGAGGCTTTATGGCGCCGGGACTGAAGTCTTTAAATATGGAAAGTTCCCATGATACAGTGTTACTTTGTTTCCCACATAGAAAAGAAGAAGTTTTGAGGAAAACAGAGCCTGATATAGCAAAAGACAGATCCCAAAAAATGCCGCTACAATTACATTCCATAACCATACGGAAAATCAATCCAAAAAGATTGCGGGATTTAATAGTGCTTGTAAAGACGGAGGATTACACCTAAGAGTCATCAACGCTGTCTATACCTCTCTGTGACCTGATAAAATAAGGATTTCATACTTTTTTTTAAAAAACAAGTAAGCCTTGCAATCTATTTTTCTCAAAATAACAAGATTTGAGCATTCTCAGGCTGGCTCGGTGACACTTCAAAAAGCCCATAAGACCCCAACGGGGCAAAAATAGGTAGAAAATGCTGTTTCTGGAGCGCATCTTCACTTTGGATATCTGGTGCGTCTTAAAAAAAAAATCAGAACATAATACTGGATTCACAAAAGCAAGCTTGAGGCAGCCCTCCTCCATGGTTAGTGCAGGGGTAATCCAACCAGGTGCTTGCCGCCAGGAGCATGTCTCAATTCCAAATCCACAGATATCCAAACAAGCCAACACGGCCGCACACCAGGTACATGCTTGAGCCATTTATTGTAAGTTAGAACAGCATAACTGTGTCCCGTGCAGAATCCGTCTTTCTGACGCATTTCTCCCTATCACAGATTTAGTCGGAGGTCGTACTGTGGGATAACCTGCACACATACTGGGCCAGCTTCAACTTTCTTATTGCATTTCATTAACCATTAGATCATATCCATTGTGGCATTGTGTGGCAGTCCCACAGTGGAATTTGGTGTTGTGATCACCCAGGACTCTCAGCCAGGGGGGCTGAGAGGTTTCAGGAACAAAAGGTTTTTCTGGATTTTGCTTAGGATCTGGGAACCGGGAGATTTCAAAGAGAGTTGGGAAGGATGAGATCTCCATTCCTGGATCAATGTTTTGTTAGTAACCAGCAGTTGATGATTGCACAGCTGTGCACAGCCCTTAAGGAAAGGGTGCTCACTAGGGTTCAGGGCTCCTGCTGTGAAATAGGAACAAAGTGTGTTCAGGAGGCAGGAGGACTCCATGCAGAAGTCAGAGAGGAGTCCAGTGAGCTCCTGCTGGGAAATAGGAACAGACGTTGTTCAGGAGTCAGGAGGACTCCCCAGGAGTCAGAAAGGAGTCAGGTGAGCTCCTACTGGGATAGGAACAGACGTTGTTCGGGAGTGAGGAGGACTCCCCAGAAGTCAAAGTGGAGTCAGGTGGTGTGTGTGTGTGCTGGAGGCACCTGAAGACAGTCAGGGAGGCTAGGGGAACTGGTGAGGTTAGGAGAACCTAGAGCTTGAGGGGCCAGTACTAGTATGGGACAGCACTACAGAAAGGACCGGTGGGCCAGAAGTGTTAACAGTGGAAGCCTACTGTTAACTAAGGCTAAACTTGTGTTTTTTGGAAGCAGTGCATGGATTCTGTATTGAACAACCCCGACGAGGGTATTCAGGGTGGATGTGTGAACTTTCATCTAAATAAAGTGGGCTACCAAGCCTTTAAAAAGAAAATATTGTGAATGGACTGTATCCTTAAAACGCTCACCATATGTGCCAATATCCCCAAACATCACACCATCTCCTACTCATCGTAAATAAATATTTTACATACCAGTGCTCCCAGTGAGGTAAGGGTATATCTCAACGCGTTTCACACGACCTTAATAGTCGGCTTCCTTAGAAGACCCTTAGACAGTCAATAGACATCTCTTAAAATGCATTATTTACAAATGTGGATAGTAGATATCCTGAGTGTCAATCGAAACCTCTTTGTTGAGCATAAAGGCCAGTACCTAATATTGGGCAGGGGGTAGGAGGTAAGTAGAACCGTGACACCTTAAATGAATGAAACAGAAAAAAGGGGGGGACCTTAACATAAAGCCATATGGAGACTTGTAAATGAACCCTATATACAGTGGGGGAGCCACCCTCCTCTGAGTTTGGGCAGTACATAAGAAGCCAAGCGGCCAAAGTCCAACAGAACAAAACAAAAAACGAAAGCAAAAAAATCGCCAAAAAAAATAATTAATTAAAAAAATTCCCTCTCTTCTCTCTCTTCCCTGCTGTTCCAGTGACATTGGTCTGAACTTTTCCATGTAGCCCCCACTATCACAGATATTTTTTTATTTTTTTTGCGATTTTTTTTGCTTTCGTCTTTTGTTTTGTTCTGTTGGACTTTGGCCGCTTGGCTTCCTATGTACTGCCCAAACTCAGAGGAGGGTGGCTCCCCCACTGTATATAGGGTTCATTTACAAGTCTCCATATGGCTTTATGTTAAGGTCCCCCCCCCCTTTTTTCTGTTTCATTCATTTAAGGTGTCACAGTTCTACTTACCTCCTACCCCCTGCTCAATATTGGGTACTGGCCTTTGCTCCATCCTTGTCATCGTCAGTGAGGACAGGCATGGTGCCCGGATAGGTCCGCTCAAATACATATCTGTCAGCTTGTGATATAGGTAGGTAATTTCTTTTATTTTTGAAAAAAATTATATACAGAGAATCATGACTATATGCATTATTTGAAATATAACTGCTCCTCCATTATCAACCACTCCTACAGTAATTTACCGTTCTGTACTGTTTTGTTATCTCAACTTGATTATGTCCTATTTCTAATACTGTACACTGTCTGGTTCTAATGTTCATGATGTACATTTGTAGTGGAAGGGTGAATGGAGTGAGCATATAGGGAACCATCTAAACCAGCTGATTGCTTTTATGCTTCATATTAGCTTTTTTTAAAATATTAATTACATTAAAATCTATTTTTTATAGTCTATTGTGTCTTGGAGTTGTCATTCGATGCCTTAAAAACCCCAACTTTTCTCTCTTTGTTGATACCTTATTTTTTAATTAAATATTTATTTTTATTTGTATTTTAAACTATTGTTTTATTTATTTTTAATTTGCAAATGCCGGGGACTGATATTTCTCTCTTTTTTTTTGCCCAAGCTAGGACTTGGCTCAAGAAGTTTAATTAGAGTTCCTCACTCGTGGCTTACACATGGGTGTTTCAGCTTTCAAGTGTTTATCTTGGCCAGAAGGACACCGGATAATGATTTTGCTTGTTATTTTATATCATAACTTCAACATTTGTGACACGCCAGTGTTGCTTTCTGTTCACTGCTTTCAGGAAAACAATCTGTACCTAGCCAAATGTAGAGCAGGAAGTATTCCCTCCCTGCAGGCGTAAAATCTAATCATAAGTCCCAGTCGCCAAGAAAGGAGGAAATTCCTGGAGAGCGATTTATGTCCCCTTCATATAGTAAAATATGGATTTTTTTTCCAACCTTGCCTTAAAGGAGAACTATTAGGTGAGTGATTTTCACTCAGCCTCATAGTTCGTGCCGACCTGTGACAATGAGACTGTCACACGTCGGCTCAATAGATCGGGAAGTGAGCAAACGCATACCGTCGCTCGCTCACTTCTCGATCTTGTCCCTGCAGAGAGCCTTGACTGTCACTCACGGCTCCCTGCGGGCATCCCCTCCCCGCTCCGATCCTCCAGCACTGACTGGCGGGACTCTAGATAGGCAGAGCCAGCTGTCACTCACGCACCTGGGTGGATCCAGACATGTGTGAGTGACAGCTGTACCCGCCCCCTCCCCCATCTGTCCCGCCAGTCAGTGCTGGAAGATCGGAGGGATCCCTGCAGGGAGCCGTGAGTGACAGACCCCGTCTTTTATATTTTACCCAAAAATTGGGTATTATATACTGTTTCTGTGCACTAAATTTCATTTTAGTGTATTTTATCCAAAAAATATTGGTTTGATAAAGATTTGCGCAAAGACCGTGCGACATAACAAATTGCAACTAGCATTTTTTTTATTCTACGGGGCCTCCGCTTTCAGAAAATATATCATTGTTTGGGGGTCTGAAGCTTTTTTCTAGCCAACAATTCAGATGATATCATGTGTGTGCAAAGAGTAAGAAATTGCTCCGGACAGCAAGGGGTTATCAGAACTCTTCAATACAATTTTTCCGCACAAGTCACCAAACAATTGCAATCAGACTCAGCTAATCAGCTCTTTACCTTTCGGAGCTCCCCTTTAAAGTTTTCAGGACGCGGAAGCAGCTGGTAATCTTCTTTGCCATTAATTAAGCTTTAATGGAATTTATAAGAGCTGACAATATGATCCTCTTCATGCCTTAGCCCGGCTGGCTGTAACACAAACAGATTAAAATTAATGAAAACATTATTGAATGGCGGCGCGGTTCGGATGCACACACACTAATCTGTCACAACACAACGCAGCGTGCGCCACCACCCTGAGAACAACAGAGCCGATTACGGGCCTGAATGGAGATTAGTGGGCCAAAGCTGTCAGACAGACAACACGGGCAACGAGGGCGATCAAACTCGTAATTGCCGACATCCTAACAGGGCTGCTGTAGGCAGAGCGCACTGTGTTCAAGGGAAACAACAGAGCCTCTTCAGC
>NW_017306897.1:300317-315110 GCF_000935625.1 Nanorana parkeri
GGGGGGGGGGGGGGGGAGGCAACTCCAGATGTGCTTTTACTACAAATCCCAGCTGCGGGCTGGGAATTCCCTGGCTGCAGCTGATTGGCTGCCAGTGGAAGGAGCTTTTTTCATGTTCAGTAGAGTCAGGGGGAGTACTGTGATCTCTGTGAGAGTAATAAATACCTGGAAGTGTTACATTGACACATTACTTAGCATGCATACACTTAACATTAAAAAATAAATCTGATGTTAGGGTCACTTTTAAAGACCAAAAAGAATTGTGTCTCATTTAATGGTAGTTTATTGGGTTGGAACGTCTGACACCAACCTGAGCGGCAATCGTGATTCTCGGGTTTCAGATTTTTTTTGTTTTGTACCAGGTAGGCAATATGTCACAACGCACCGCGAATAAACAGCTCCGCTAATGACAGTCACACTGGAAGTTTCAAGGGTGTCCGAGAACACGGCGCAGACTATGCATTGTTTTTGCAGAAAGCTGAACCTGGCCTGGCTAATGATTCATGACGCCGTTTACTATATCGGGCCCTATCTAGTATAAGTTTAACTTATTTTATATAACATGGTTATAAAAGTAATGGGATTTCGTTGCCAAATCCATCCAATGCCTAACCCAGTGGTTTTAATAAAACTTGTGCTAACACCTACAAGCAGCTGTCAGGAGATAAGGAACATGAGGCATCCGCTACAAACCCGAATTGAAATGTTTTAAAGCTGGACATATACTTAAAGCTAAAATGTAATCTGCTTCTGTCCTGCCTTTGCTGGCTCCTCTCTGCTCCTCATCAACATGCTAATAACATTTTTAAATAGAACCTTTCTTTTTTTCTTACATACCTTATTTTAGAGTCAGTGGCATCGTCACTGGGTCTCTATGCACCTCTGCCCAATGCAGGTAGATCATGGATGGGAGGGAGGGGCTGGTAGGATGTTGTACATAACATCAAAGCAGCCTGCCTCAATACTCCTCTCAAAAGCCCACAGCCTTGATACAAACAGTAGGCTGGCTCTTGGGAGGAGTAATGCAAATATTCTAATGTCTTGATGGGTGGATGTCAATCTGGAGGAGTGGGAATTCCTAGGCGGGCTATATTGGCATGTAGACCATCCTAGGCAGGGCCGTCTCTATAATGAGGCAGCTGTAGAGCTCTTAGCAAACTGTGATGCTCTGTCCAGCATCTCGCCCAGCTCACGGATGTCACTGGTTGCCAGGAGCTGAGCGGGACAATCAGGCTGACATCCCGGTCAGCTCCTGGCAACCAGTGATGTCAGTGAGCTGAGCGGGATTTCAGACAGAACCTGAGGTAACGTGTCTCCTCCTTGTAACCTGCACCACCAACAGGCCCCCACCCCGGTAACGTGCACCACCAGCACTCCCCCTTTACTACCACCACCCAGCCCCCCTTCCTTTTGGCATCAGGAGCAAAAACGGTAGGGACACCCCTGACCTTAGGTAACACACACACACACACACACACACACACACACACATGTAATTCTGAGCCTTTGTGATTGAAATATTTTGAAAGGGAGAGGACAGGAACAATCAGACTAGAGAGGAAAGGGTCCATCTGACTTACTCTATGATACAAAGTAACATTGTCATCAAGAGATACAAAGTAACATTGTCATAGAGATACAAAGTAACATTGTCATAGAGATACAAAGTAACATTGTCATAGAGATACAAAGTAACATTGTCATAGAGATACAAAGTAACATTGTCATAGAGATACAAAGTAACATTGTCATAGAGATACAAAGTAACATTGTCATAGAGATACAAAGTAACATTGTCATAGAAAAAAAAGAAGTGCAGAAGGAGTTCGACTCAGCCGATCCAACATCTGGATCGGCTAAGCCGAACCTCCGGCAGGCTACTCGCTGCTCTTCTGTCTATTCTTATAGATTGCGAACATCAGTTAGTGAATAGCCGAATGCCGCTGAGCGGCATTAGGCGCAGCTGTTCTGCTCGCTCCCTCTGTGGGACCGAGCAGAACAGAAAAATTGTTTAAAAAGTTTTTTAAAAAAATTAGAAAACGATTGTGCGGAGCTAGCAATGAAAGCTAGCTCCGCCCAACTGTTTTCTATTGGCCGGCGGTTCTGCTGCCGTAAAAAAAAGAAAAAAAAAGATTTGGCCATAGGAATGCATTGCTAGATTCCTATTGGCTATTTCAATTTGCAATAGCCAATAGCAAACTAGCTATTGTACCCTCCCTCTGCTTCTGTCAATCACAAGTGGGGACCTGATGGAGAACTGCAGCAGAGGGCGGGTGCAATGCTAGTTTGCTATTGGCTATTACAAATTGAAATAGCTAATAGGAATCTAGCAATGCATTCCTATGGTGAATTTTTTTTTTTTTTAAATTCTGACGAGGCTTAGTGTCAGAATAAGAATAAAAAAAGATAAAGCAGTGTTTCTCTCCTGGGCGGCCGGGAGCGGGAGACTACCGGAGCGCCCGGGAGAGTTAGGCTGTCTGGAGATCAGTGTCCCTGGTTAGCTGGTAAGCGGGACGCTGATCTCTCTGCAAGTGGCCGGAGCCAGCCGTAAGATCACAGCTGGCTCCGCCCAGCTGTCAGAAGCAGGCTGTCAGCCGGCCAATGGCTGACCGCCCGGCCAGCTTCGGCTTTCACCTCGGCTCAATCGAGCCGAAACATATGCCTTTGGTTCGGCTGAGCCGCCCGGCCGACTTTGGAAGCTGTACGGGCTATAGTGAATAGCCCATACAGCAGCCCTTCGTGTCCAGGGGCCGAAGCTAGCCAAAGGATCGGCCGAAGCTACGGCTAGATCCTTGGGCTGCTTCGTGAATAGACCCATATGTCATCAAGAGATACAAAATAACATTATCATAGAGAGATAGAAGATAATATTGTCATAGAGAGATACAAAGTAACATCTGCAGATTAGTGATGAACGTCCATCTGCATATGATATCAGTTAAAGCAACCTGACAAGGTAAACAAGGTTGTTGTTTTGTAAATAAAATGTGTTCCTATTTAATCCTTTTTTATTTCTTAGTCATCACTACACAGCCCTAATTACGTTCTTATTCCCCTTCTCCCCATAACTATTATTTTCCTAATGATATTGCTACTTTGTGTTCATAACCATTATAATAAAACCATTTTTTTGGTTTTTATTCACTTTGTTCTTTCCTTGTTTTTTTTTTCCCAAGCGTTATAAACAAAGCACAGTACATGCTCCATATTTGGTGCATTTTGGAGCATTAGACGCCCTTTAGCACAACACTTGTTACTGAACTGTATAATGTGCGTAACGCCTCGTGAAGATGTAGATGAAGATTTCCCTTCCTTTGCAGAGATCTACTTTTGAAAAAAAGAAACCAAATGATGAGTTTAACCCTTTCTTTACTCTGTCCAAAAAACAAAAAAACAAGTTTTGACTGTAGGCATGTGATGATGAATGCACACATAAATAAAAGTCGTAGTCACAATTAAAGTCAGGCACGTGTAATACACGTGGCTGCAGAATAATGTACAGTCTGTGACAATTCTGCATAGTTTTCCTTCACGTGACCAGAGGACATTTACAGTATGCACTCTGCTAAGTAAATCATTGTCAGTGTAAACAATGAGTGGAGTGCCATCAAGCCATTGCTCTGCGGTAGCATCTCATGCATGTTGGTGCGATGTGTTGCAATTGTTTCCGGATGGCACCCCCAACCCATTATGCACCCCCAACTCACCTTGCCAATGGACGTGCATTGCAGCACAGCGCAGGCTGCATTGCATTGCACTGCCAAAAATGCTACATACACCTTATTTTCAAATGAATGGGCTGCCTTAACACAATGCATGTTAACTCGCAGACCCTAACGCAGCACAGTGGTGTGAATGGGCCGCTTCTCTTGTCTGTGGAATGAATGGTCTGTGAAATAGGACAATTCATAAATCTCCTCATCTCCGCTACTGACATGGTGAAAACAAGATAAACACTAATCCCCTCCGTGCCAAGACCTCTTTCAGAATTGCTGCGAATAATCTGTATCTAGAGGCCAGGGTTGGGTTTATGCAGCGGTTATAGACAAAAATAACTGAACTTCGGCTTTCCATTCAGTCTTGCACAGCTGTACCGGCTTCTCTCCTGTACTTAGTCTGATTTCACTGCGCACTAGGAGCTTCTCATAATGTGCACTATACATTGCAGCAAGATAGATAGGGCCCACCTAATTTTCTAGCTGAAGAACATCCAGCATCATCTAGTACTTTTCTCACCAGCCTGAGTCTCCCTGACCTGCTGTTTTCAGCCATTGGATTTTAGTGCTGTCATGGAGGTGCAGCATCACACGAGGGCTTTAATATATAGAATCTTAGCAATAATTTTTAACATTTTAAAAAATATATTTCTGTATAAGTTGTAATGTTTTATGTAGATGGGGCGGCAATACATTCTTATTACATATAAAGGGATTATATGATGGCTACCATAACCTTCTACTATGCCTAAATCTATATATACTATATATATATATATATATAGTGTGGTATTGGGTGGCAATCCCACAGTGGAACTGGGGGTTGTTACCCAGGACTCTCAGCCACAGGGACTGAGCAGTTCCAGGAAACAAATTATTTTGCTGGGAAAGAACTGGCTTTGAAGTTCTCTCCAGAAAACCTGGATTTGGCATGGGATCCTGGAACTGGGAGATTTCAAAGAGAATTGCGAGGGATGAAATCTCTATTCCTGGGTCCATGGTTTAGTAGGGGCCAGCACCTAATGATTGCACACCTGTGCATAGCCCCTATAGAAAGGGTGCTGGCTAATGCTCTGGGCTCCACCTGGGAGACAGGAAAACTCCACCCAGGAGTCAGAGTGGAGTCCAGTGCAGCTGCATGCTGCGGATTGAAAAACCCAGTGTGCAGGTTAGCACAAGACTGAGGCTGTCTGGAACAGACGGTGGCCTGAGGTCTGAGGCCGGAGCAGCGGTGCTCCAAATGCTAATCCAGGAGGCTGAATGGGCATGTGCCACCAAGAGATGCTAAAGATTTGCTAATTGCTTTGTTTTTTGTGAACTTTCATGAACTTTCCTTTAATAAAAGTGGGCAAGGACACCTTAAATGAAGATTTTAACGAGTGGATGCGTCCTTAATGCGCTGCTGTTTGGAGCAAATTCTCACAATATATATATATTACACACACACACACAGTGTTATTTGTGTTGGGGTTCCCTGAGAACTAAAACTGATCTTAAGGGATCTTAAGTTTGGGAAATGCGGCTATAGATGATACGGTCCTTTTAGTAAATGTAGTTTAGGGTTTTTGCTTGGCCTAGCAAGATTTACTTATCTGTCAAAAGAGCAAAGTTCAGTCCCTAAAACAAACTCATAAACTTACTGTAGAGGCTTGTTATTTGAGGTTTATCACCACCAATAAACAGGAGATATTAGTGTATTATTTGTGGCTTGAACCAAGATTCCAAGATTATTAAATGGGTGATATACCTCTCTGCATGTTTGACCTGAGACAGGTGAATAGTCCGGGGGGAGGTTAAATGCAATAATGTCTATATTGAGTAGGTCAAAAACGAAGATGCCCATAGGCATCTTAGTTTAGTCTTTATGTTTTTCTGTACATTTCTGTATAGATTTACAACCCTCTATTGCTGACTATTTATTCCCCACTCTTCAACCTGCAGCTCCCCACCCCTTAAAGTAAGGTTCCTATACCCCACCCCCTATACTAAGGGTATAAAAACGCCCACCATCTATAGTAAAGATCCAATCCCCTATAGTAAAGGTCCAATACCCCAACCCCCTATAGTAAAGGTGCAATACCCCTACCCCCTTTTTAAAGAGTCCTATAACACCACCCCCTATAGTAAGGGTTCAATACTGCAACCCCTATATTAAGGGTACAATACCCCCTCCCCATGTTAAGGGTCCTATACCCGACTCGCTATAGTAAGGATTTACTACCCTTGCCTCCTATAGTAATGGTCTAATACCCAACCCCCTGTAGTAAGGGTTCAGCACTCCAAACCCTATATCAAGGGTCCAATAGCCCCTCCCCATATTAAGGGTCCTATACCCCCACCAGCTATAGTAAGGGCTTACTACCTCCGCCACCTATAGTAATGGTCTAATACCCAACCCTCTATAGTAAAGGTCCAATACACTTAACCCCTTTATTAAGGGTCCTATAACCCCATCCCATGTAGTAGGGTTCAATAGCCCTTCTCCCTATATTATAGGTCCAATACAACTTCCGCATATTAAGGGTCCTATACTCCCACCTCCTACAAGTAAGTAAGTAAGTAAGGGTATACCCAACCATCTATAGTAAGGGTCCAGTACCCCACCCCCTCTGGGAAGGGTCCTTTTTTGTATGTTTTGCAGGCTTCCTTCATACCCTTTCTGGTATTCAAAACCTGTCCCATGAAGCCACTTGCCTGCTCTGGTCATGTGACCTCCCTTCTTTGCCATCATGTAGAATGCAGGTGCATGATTGTATGTGAGGAGGTCAAGAGTCAATCCACCTTCCAGGGTGGCAGAAGAAACAGAGAAAAATGTCAGTTGTTGAGGGCGTAAGAAATGCATGGAAACCACAAAGAGACTGTAGGGGATCAGCAGCATAGAGCAACACAGCAATTTTTTTTTTTTTTTATGTAAAAACAAAAATGGTGACATTTAGTGATGTCCCTTCCGTGCTGCTCTCTGTTCTCCTTGCTGGAGATACTGACATGAGGAAGCAAAACCCTGCCTCTACCAAGAAGGCCGTCTCCACACAGAGACACAATGCAGAACAAGGCATAGTAAGTCAATAATCGGGACAGATCAGCTGCAGGGTGATACCAGGCAACATTGGTACAAATCCTTGACCCTCTGCCTTCCTTTTTGTGCACAGCTTCAGAGTTTTTCTCTTAAATGAATAAAATCAAACAATGTTAGTAATTTTAAGAATTGCTTGCAGTCCATTTATGACCTAGTAAAGGTCATAGTCATAGGGCTGAGTTAAATGGTGTCAGTGTAATGAGGAAGTCCATCCTATGGGCATCTAAGTACAGGTGAAACTCGAATAATTAGAATATCGTGCAAAAGTAATTGCAGTAAGTGCTGCAAAAGGGGCCCAAACCAAGTACTGAGTACATATGCATGCTTGTACTTTTCAGAGGTCCGATATTGTTCTATGTACAATCCTTGTTTTATTGATTGCATGTAATAATCTAATTTTTTGAGGTTGTGGATTTGGGGTTCTTGGGGTTTTCATGAGCTGTAAGCCATAATCATCACAATTATGAGAAATCACGGCTTGAATTATCTTGCTTTGCATGTAATGAGTCTATCTCATATATTAGTTTCACCTTTTAAGTTGCATTAGTGAAATAAATGAACTTTGCACGATAATCTTATTATTCGAGTTTCACCTGTAAGTTTACAAACTTCTAGATGGATGTGGTTATTAGGAGCTGGATAGAACTTATGGAAATTCAATATAGAAATACAGATTTGTTTTTCGTTTTTGACAACAGATATCCTTTAAGTTTCGATTGGATCTTTCTCAAGGACAACAGAGGTGAAATGTTCAGTAGCTTGCAGTGACTTAGAGAAACAGTGTTGCGTAACATCTGCAAACATTTTATGAGAACACTTTGTCTTTAAGTTTTAATGCTCTGCGTCCCCCTCCCCTTTTAATAGGCGTACACTTTCATCTCACAGCCCGGTGTCTGGAGCAGGCAGAGTCAGAGATATGCTTCTGGCTTATCAGTGGGAAAATGTCTATAAATGTTCTTATGTAGGTAAACAATGAATCCGTCAATAGTAATAAATCAAAGGGAACTTAACTGAGAGGCATGTGAGAGGTCAAGGTCGTCACTTGTATCTTTTGGGAGGTGGAAGGAGGGGTGTGGGGGGGAGGTGACAATGGCAACTTAGCCAAAGCCAAACAAAAGCGCAACATTTTCCTTAAAGGAGAACTATTGGGAGAGTAAAATATACATTAGTTTGAGCCATAGTGTGACACTGCGGATCTATAGATCGAGAACGGAGCAATCACATACCGCTGATCGCTCAGCTCACAATCTTCTCCCTGCAGGGAGAGGTGACTGTCAGTCACCACTCCCTGCCGGGATTCCCCTCCTCCCCTCTCTCTGTTCCACCATCGCTCATTGGAGGGACAGACAGGAGGGGGCGGGCACAGCTGGATCTAGAGAGGCAGGTATTGGGATGAATCCCATCAATATTGTCAAGATCTTTCCCAGCTGCAACACAGCTCTGCACTATCAGTATATAGCAGGCAGTAGCCCTCTGTACTATATACTGAGTTTGGGTCACAGGAGGATTTTATTAAATGTTCTCCTGTGACCCAAAAGAGCACTATAGCCAAGAAAAGGTTTGGCTGTAGTTCTCTTCTAAAGTGTATTTGCACTTTTGCAGTTACATTTAAGAAAACCCCTCTATATGTTTGTTATGTCTTCACATTCTAGAGCTTACAATCTAGTAGGAGGGGCAAGTGATACAAAAGGTAATAATTGTTTGAATTGAGTTATTGGAGGAAGTAAAAGACAGTTATGTTGAGATGAGGTAGGCTTCCCTATAGAGATAGGTTTTTTAAGGATCGCCTAAAAGTGGGCAGCGTAGGAGATAGGCGGACAGATTGGGGTAAGGAGTTCCAGAGGATGGGGGACACTCTGGAGAAGTCCCGGAGGCAAGCATGGGAGGAGGTAATGAGAGAGCTAGAGAGCAGGAGGTCTTGAGAGGAACGGAGAAGACGGTTTGGGTGATATTTTGAGATGAGATCAGTGATGGAGGTTGGGGCGGAGTTGTAGACCGCTTTGTATGTTGTTGTTCGTATTTTGAATTTTATTCGTTGGGCAAGTGGAAGCCAGTGTATGGATTGGCAGAGGGGGGCGGCAGACACTGAACGGTTGGTAAGGTAGATGAGTCTGGCAGCAGCATTCATGATAGCCTGCTTAGTGGTAGGCCGACAATGAGGGAGTTACAGCAGTCAAGACGAAAGATTACAAGGAAGTGAATTAGAAGCTTTGTGGTTTTGTTTGTTAAAAAGGGGCGTATTTGGAAATGTTACGGAGGTTGAGTCGGCAAGATTTGGATAGTGATTGGATGTGGGGCTGAAAGGAGAGCTCAGAGTCAAGGATTACACCGAGTACCCTGGCTTGATGGGAAGGGTTGATCGTAGTGTTGTTGATAGTGATGGGGAAGTTGGGGGAGGGAACACGGAGAGGAGGAAATCTTATAAGCTCAGTTTTTGACAGATTGAGTTTTAGGTAGTGGTGTGACATCCATGCTGAGATGTCACTGAGTAGATTAGAGATAGGTGTAGAGACAAAGGGGGTGAGTTGAGGAGTGGAGAGATAGATTTGGGTGTCATCAGCATAAAGATGGTATTGGACCATCTTTATGCCGTATATTTATTTAAATATCTCTTACCTTTTAGAGTAAGTGATTGGATGTGGGGCTGAAAGGAGAGCTCAGAGTCAAGGATTACACCGAGTACCCTGGCTTGATGGGAAGGGTTGATCGTAGTGTTGTTGATAGTGATGGGGAAGTTGGGGGAGGGAACACGGAGAGGAGGAAATCTTATAAGCTCAGTTTTTGACAGATTGAGTTTTAGGTAGTGGTGTGACATCCATGCTGAGATGTCACTGAGTAGATTAGAGATAGGTGTAGAGACAAAGGGGGTGAGTTGAGGAGTGGAGAGATAGATTTGGGTGTCATCAGCATAAAGATGGTATTGGACCATCTTTATGCCGTATATTTATTTAAATATCTCTTACCTTTTAGAGTTTTCTTTGGTGAATGCCTTTCTGTAGATTCCAGGCTACACTGAGCATTGCTTCTAAATATGTAACCCTTTGTTTGGACAGACAGTATTCAAATCTAGTTCACAACTGATAATGAGATCCACCAGTCCAGTACAGACAGGGTTAATTAGAGTAAGCCAGTAAAAAGCTCTTAAAAATGGAAAAAGCAGTTTTTTTTTAAAGTTATGCTATGTGAATGCGAACATACAATAAATATAAAGTACGTCAGTTATCCTAATTTGGCTGCAAATGGGGAAATACACGTTACAATTAAACTCCTGGCAAAAAAAAACAAACAGTTGTTCAGTGTAAAAGTAGCAGTGACATCATCACTGTGCTGCAAATACCACTCACGTTTATCATATCTCCATAGATAAAATAAACGTTAGGCATACACCACTTAGGCCTATTGTCCCTGATTAAAACTGTTCTGCTGCTCTCCAATTTTACACTGTTACATCTTCTGCAGTGTTTTAATTCTTGTAGTAATGCCCCATCCTGTACCCTTTGTCTCTAGTAAATTTAGACCCAGCCTTGCTCTTTAAAAATGTCCTGCAGCAGGCCAATTTGTGACTGATTTTTAATTTACAGTATCTTAAAGTGACAATAAAATCAATGTATTTTCCTCCCCCCACCATGCTGGTAAAGGACTAACCTTAAATGATGCCTCTTGATCTGATCATCTTCTTTCCAGCAGTTTTCAGGAGTCCCTCCAGCGGTGGTGCCAGTCTCTGATCTGTGTCAGACTGCTGTGTCTTCCAGTCCCACGGTGTCTGTGCGTGTGCACGCTCTCCCATGGTCCTTTGCGGCCGCCCGAGATCTTCGGACGGGAGCACGCGGCAGAGACACAGGTAAGTTTTAACCTTTTTGGTCACTTTTTTTTTATAGCAGTAAATATATGCAAAAAAACACAGAGGGTTTTATTATCCTTTAAATCTTGTACTAAAGCTCCTGCCTGTGCTCTTTGTCTCTAGTAAATTTAGGCCTAGCCTTGCTACTTAACAATGTCCTGCTGATGGCCAATTTTACACTGCTCACTGCTATATCACCTGTGGTTTCTCAATTCTCAATGAGAGAAACTGGCCAGCAGCCATGCACTGTTGCATTAACTGGAGCAGAGACAGGCACAGGGAACATCTACTTGCCAGTCAATACGGGCCTGATACCGTTTGATGAAATAGCATTCTCATGTCTACTATCGCATCCTATGTTGACTAGGAGATTCCAGTAATGATTAAAAGAGAACTATGGGGTAAGTGTTTTTCCCCATAGTTCTCCTAAGGGTCACTGGAGGACATAAACTAGAATCCTCCCGTGACCCAAAGCTCAGTATTACAGTAGAAAGGCATCATGGCACACTCACAAATCAGCATGTAAAACAACACCCCCTCCCCCATCCATTCCGCCAGTCAGCAGTGGAGGATCAGAGTGGGGAGGGGGGAATCCCTGCAGGGAGCTGTGAGTGACAGTCACGGCTCTCTGCAGGTAGATGATCGAGAAGTGAGCGAGCGACGGTATGTGTTCGCTCACTTCCCGATCTACGAAACTGTGACAACACAATAGTTATTTATGAAATAGGAAACTTGATGGGTGCACTTTGGAGTGCCAGTGTTTTCTGGTTTGGGACCCTATCAGCAAAAGGCCGGAGCATTTAAAACCCATCCTCCTTCCTAACCCCACCCTTTGGAGAATCCCCGTCACATGAAAAAGGAAGGGTTTGCATATACATCTTTAAACTCATAATACATTTTACTGAGTTTATTTTATGCTGAACTCCACAAACTAATGCAGCTATGTACTCATTAATACATCCTTATTGGTATTGGTAAGGTAAGGGGCGTGGGGGGGGGTGCGCCCCGCACCCGGGTGACACCATTGCAGGGGTGACACCAAAATGACTAACAGTCATTTTGGTGTCACCCCCTCTAAAAAGTCAGGCACTCAGTCATGGACCGAGTGCTTGGAGTTCAGCTTCAAGCTGAGTAATGCCAATTATTCTCGCACACTGTGTAGTCCCCCTATAAGCTTTATTGTGTAAAACCCTTCTGATTTTGCTTCTTTTTTTTTCTGAAGCACCCTGTGAATGCAGAAAACCAACGTCCTTCTACTGATCAAACTCTTATCGGTGGTTCCTGTTAAGTTTCTATAGACGGTCTGAGGTTTCGCAATCAGCCGTAACTGCAGAGCCTCCCAGGTCTCCATGACCTTGGCAGAGGAGTCCAAATAATCCTTCATCAGAATGAAGTGTTCCTCATTAATTTTCGCAGCATGACAAGCAGGGTCTCCACCAAATCCAAATGCTTTTTTCTCTTGAGTTTCATTTCTCATGTTGTTTGCGAATCTAATTCCCTAAAATATCTGTACTTTTTTTTTTCTATTGAACTTTACTTTCAAAGGTTCATGGCATGGCAAGTGTAGAATTTATAGCTGGTCTCTTTGGCACTGTTTCGTTGGGATAGTGAACAGATTGGAGCCAAAAAAATCTAAGGTTTTTATGTTTCTGGGAAGTTAGATGTAGAGAAAAGCTTTACTGTATATTCAAAATACTGGTTTCGACTCAGCATCAACAGCAGCCAACAGAGTATCACTCTATGGCCAAATGTTGGTGGACACCTGACCATCACACTAGTAGGAACTTATTGCACATCTCATTCCAAAATCATGGGTATTGATTAGGGATGCACTGATACAGGTTTTTCGGTATCGAATACAGGTACCGATATTTTTTTTGGTACCGAATACTGATACCGCACATCCCATTAAGGAAGCCGGGCAGCGTGTAATGACTTGCCGGACAGCTTTCTGATTAGCCGGGAAGCCAGCTCCATGCACCCTCGTTACCAGGTGATGAGAAGTCATGGAGCCGGCTTTCTGGCCATTCAGGAAGCCAGGGTGGGTAATAACTCGCTGCCCTGCTTCCTGATTGACCAGCTTCCCGACCAATTAGGAAGCCGGAAGGTCAGTCATTATACGCCCCCCTGCTTCCTCATTGGCCGGGAATCCTGATTGGCCGGGAAGCCAGCTCTATGCTCCCTCGTCACCAGGTGGGTAATGACTCACTGCCCGGCTTCCTAATTGGCCAGCTTTCCGACCAATCAGGAAGCTGGGGGATGAGTCATTACCTGCCCCCTGGCTTCCTGATTGGCCGGAAAGCCAGCTCCATGCTCCCTGGTGATGAGGGAGTATGGAGCTAGCTTCCTGGCCAATCAGGAAGCCGGGCAGCGTGTAGTGACTCACCACCCAGCTTCCTGATACTCGAAGTTCCCATATCGCGATTAGTATCGGGGCCATTTGGGCGACTACGAGTACTTGCCCAAATACTCGGCATCGGAACCGATATTAGTATCGGTATCAGTGCATCCCTGGGGAGGGGCAGCCCCAGCAGAGGGGCAGCCACAGCATCCCAGGTTGCTAAGAGCTCTTAGCAATCTGTGACATTCTGCCTGGCATCCGGCCCAGCTCATTGACGTCACCGGTTGCAAAGAGATGAGCAGGATGCTATGGCTTGCCTCCTGCCAAGCTCCTGGCAACCAGTGACGTCAGTGAGCTGGGTGAGACGCCAGACAGAGCCGCTGAAAGTGCAGTCCAGCACGCTCCACCAGTCAGACATGTCAGACATTAGGCAGGTCACAAGACCTCAAGCTCTTTTTGGCTATGGGCTTACAGAAGAGCAGAGCTAGGAGAACGAGAATAAACGCTCAACTGTTTAGCTTGGATGGTGGTGAATCTTCCCTGCTGGCTATTGTATTCTACGAGCTGTCACCCACCACTGTCAGAATACCTGAGCAATGACTTCAATTGACTTACAGCAGTAACTGCTTGGCCAACGGTTTTTGGCTCCTTCAACAAAAGCCAACTGAAAAATCAACTTTGAAAAGAGGAGTACCAACAGGGCCATACATTGCTCTAATTTTATTCGAGTGAGTAGGACAAAATTCTAGCAGGTATGGCCAGCTGACTGTTCACAGGAGGAACAATGATGATCAGAGTTTTTGAACCTGACCAATCAATCGCCATCATTGTGTGTTGGCCATTCAAGCACCCCATAGACACATGACTGAGTGCCATCATTCGTGACTGCACAATAATGTCGAGAGATTCCTTGATTACTTTCACGGCATCCCCAGTAACAGGTGTGCGACCGCCACTGTATGTGTCAATCATGGCGGATGAGGCATAATGAGCCTCTGTAATCCATGGTGATCACTAACGCCAGCAGAACAAACCTTCTCTTCATTCGCAGCCCAGTATAATGAAAGAGCCTATTAAGTGTCAATGTCATCCGGCAATGTAATTTTCACCTGCGGTGTTATGGCGGCCGAGGCACACTTACAGCGAAATCTGTGGATTGTATGATTTTCTGTTGACGGCATGATCAAAGTCTGGAAGATGCAACACGGAGTGGTAACGCATTATTACTTGTTCATAGCTGTGCTGCTGGCTGCCTCTACCCTGTTTCCCCAAAAATAAGACCTACCCCGAAATTAAGACCTAGTACAATTTTTGGGAATTGCTAAAATATAAGACCTACCCCGAAAATAAGACCTAGTTGTGACCATTCCCAGGGCCGGTGGTCGCATAAGGGGGAACTTGAAGAGCCGCGGGAGAGAATCAGCGGTGCCAACGACGCCAGCGCTAGAGGAAGCGAGGCGGCGGCACCGCAGGGAGCAGAGCCGCATAAGCCGATGTTTCCTCTATAGCCCCGACTCCTGTCACAGGCGGAGTGATACCAAATGCACGATGCATGATACCTGTGAGGAATCTATAGTGAAAGTGCGCTTCGCTAATTCTGGTTACCAAATTGCTCTTGGAAAGGTATGGCACCCCTGATTGCCCTGATCACCCTATTTTTAACTTTGCCATTTTGGATTATTTAATTTGGATTTACATTAACTTTGGATTGTTATACATTTAAAAAAAAAAAGACCTACCCCGAAAATAAGACCTAGTGTGTTTTTTGGAGCCAAAAAAAATATAAGACAGTGTCTTATTTTCGGGGAAACACGGTATG
>NW_017306897.1:315562-324488 GCF_000935625.1 Nanorana parkeri
TACCCTGTTTCCCCAAAAATAAGACCTACCCCGAAATTAAGACCTAGTACAATTTTTGGGAATTGCTAAAATATAAGACCTACCCCGAAAATAAGACCTAGTTGTGACCATTCCCAGGGCCGGTGGTCGCATAAGGGGGAACTTGAAGAGCCGCGGGAGAGAATCAGCGGTGCCAACGACGCCAGCGCTAGAGGAAGCGAGGCGGCGGCACCGCAGGGAGCAGAGCCGCATAAGCCGATGTTTCCTCTATAGCCCCGACTCCTGTCACAGGCGGAGTGATACCAAATGCACGATGCATGATACCTGTGAGGAATCTATAGTGAAAGTGCGCTTCGCTAATTCTGGTTACCAAATTGCTCTTGGAAAGGTATGGCACCCCTGATTGCCCTGATCACCCTATTTTTAACTTTGCCATTTTGGATTATTTAATTTGGATTTACATTAACTTTGGATTGTTATACATTTAAAAAAAAAAAGACCTACCCCGAAAATAAGACCTAGTGTGTTTTTTGGAGCCAAAAAAAATATAAGACAGTGTCTTATTTTCGGGGAAACACGGTATGGGCAAATCCATGCTTTGTTACTTGATGTAGTCATAAGGCACTTAAAGGAACACAAAATATTTTTTAATGACTTCCATAACCAAGTATGTGAGCTTTAGGATTATTAGAACAGAAGATGTTGATAATGAAGATAGTATAGTAGGACGTAAAATTTGAATCTGTATATAACTACCCACCTTGCAATCTCTTAGCAGAAAACTACCAGTAATGGGCCCAAGACAAGTATTCAGATAAAGACTTTTGACTTGACCCAAATTTTCCTGATTTTTTGGGGATAATCGTCAAACAACTAGTATTTTCAGAAAGAGCTCAGCCTCCATGATTAGGGCATCCCTTTAAAAAAGAGTCCACCCAAAGCAATATGTTACTATAGGTGGAGCCTGGTGGGCTGAGTATATCTCAGATTCTTCAAAAGTGAGATCTCTCGTCCATAATTCCCAAATCTGTTTTTGTTCACCTAGAAGTTTTATCTGTTCGGGCTCCTCCTATTACATTCTCCTTAAAGGAGAACAATGGGGTTAGGGCTTTTCCCCATAGTTCTCCTAAGGGTAACGGGAGGACACAAACTAACGTCCTCCCGTTACCCTGAGCTCAGTATACCGCGAGCTACAGCTCGCGGTATGCTGAGACGCCGCAGCTGAAATGGATCCCGACAATTATGTCTGGATCCGCCCAGCTGCGTGAGTGACAGCTGGCTCTGCCTATCTAGAGGCAGAGCCAGCTGTACCCACCCCCTCCCCCGTCCGTTCCGCCAGTCAGCGCTGGAGGATCGGAGCGGGGAGGGGGGGAATCCAGTCCCTTCCTTGTCACGGCAGGATCGAAAAGTGAGCGAACGCCGGTATGTGCTCGCTCACTTCCCGATCTACTGAGCCGACCTGTGACAGTTTCATTGTCACAGGTCGGCTAGAACTATGAGGCTGAGTGAAAAGTACTCACCTCATAGTTCTCTTTTAATATAAAATCCAGCAAGGATGGAGGGAGCCCCTTATAATGGGCACAGTAGGTGTACCCAGGAATTAAGCACAGGGATGGAGGGAGCTGCTCATAATGGGCACAACAGGTGTACAGACCCATAAACGTAGTGCAGGGAAGGTAGGATGCCATCAAAATGGGCTCAACAGGTGTACATAACCGGGAACTCAATGCAGGGATGGAGGGGGCCCCTCATAATGGGCACAACAAGTGTACAGACCCATAAATGTAGTGCAGGGAAGGTAGGATGCCATCAAAATGGGCTCAGCAGGTGTACATAACCGGGAACTCAATGCAGGGATGGAGGGGCCCCCTCATAATGGGCACAGCAGGTGTACAGACCCACGAACTCAGCACAGGGATGGTGGGGGCCCCTCATAATAGGCACACCTGCTGTGGAACTCAGAGCAGGATGATGGGCAGAGCTGCAATAAGCCTCTCCATCCCTGCCGCACAGCCGCCCGTACAGTCAGGTAGCAAGAGAGTTGTGTGCATTGTCTCCTCCTATACATCTAATGTCAACTTCTTGATTGGAAATGTACACGGTCAGTGTTAGCAGCAACTTTGGCAATCCCTTAATGGGACCCCCTTCCATCCCCAGGCCCCATAGCAACCACATTGGAAATGTCACAGGGGGTACAGGATCAATGTCAGCAGCAACTTTGGCAATCTTTAATGGGGCCCCCTTTCATTCCCAGGCCCCATAGCAGCCGCATGGGCTATTGTTACGCTACTGGTCCAAATGTAAAATTCCCCTTAATTGCCTAGAGAACAGTAATCAATTGCAGAGAACTAGAAATGCGCAACTGTGTGCCTTCCTAGTTCCCAGCCATGCTCAGTCAGAAACGTTAGTAAGTTATTGTCAAAGCAAATGACACATCACCAACGCTGCCAAACTTAGCCAGGGCGTCTTAGATTAATAAAAACCTCCTAGCTAAAAGTTAATCAAAGCCACGAGAGCTTCTGTGAGCATTCACTGCAAAAGCCAATGTCATTGTACCTGGCTGGACAGCTCATTAGTCAAGGCAGAAGTCATATGACCTCCGCCCAACAGACTGCGCCTATTTAACTGGTTTTTAAGGCTTGGATTCCCAAACCCAGACTGCCAGTGCGGCATCCGCGCGGGGACGAGTGTGCTGCCAAGCGTGTAAGCACTAAACATTTTCCAACTGTTCTTCGTCTGTGAATTTAACATTAACATATTTTGAGTCAAGATTACAGAAGGTTATTTCAGAATTAATTTGTGGCGAGATTAAGCTGTTTCATGGTTCAAAGTCAAATCAGGACCCGTCGTTTATATTCGCGCTGAACCCATTTCTCTCCGGTTCATGATTGCTACAGGATGTAAACCTGACTCTAAAAACAAACAGTTTAGCTGATAAACAACATT
The DNA here is from genome assembly GCF_000935625.1 of Nanorana parkeri. Classification (NCBI taxonomy): domain Eukaryota; kingdom Metazoa; phylum Chordata; class Amphibia; order Anura; family Dicroglossidae; genus Nanorana; species Nanorana parkeri. The sequence continues at coordinate 318,488 of NW_017306897.1, forward strand.
CTGCCAGAGCTCACCTAAATACAAGATATTATAAGACTTTATTGCAGCTTTATACCTGCTTCTGTCCTGTAGACACTGAAATAGGTTATAGACAAGTGAGGTTTGTTTTGTTCCGAATCAAAATTCGTATGAATTTTCATGACGAGGGGACATGGAGCCGGCTTCCCAGCCAATCAGGAAGCCGGGCAGAGTGTAATGACTTGCTGCCCAGCTTCCTGATTGGTCAGGAAGTTGGGCAATCAGGAAGCTGGGCACCGTGTAATGACGCGGCAACCACTTTCTGATTGTCCTAGAAGCCGGCTGCATGCTCCCTCGTCACCTCATGATGAGGGAGCATGGAGCCTGCTTCCCGGCCATTCAGGGCGCCCGGCTTCCTGATTGGCCAGAAAGCCAGCTCAATGCTTTCTCGTCACCTAGTGATGAGAAGCATGGGGACGGCTTCCCTGCTAACGGGAAGCCGGGTGGCAAGTCTTTACACGCTCCCTGGCTTCCTTAATGGGACTTCCGGTATCGGGAAAAAAATATCGGTACTCGATACCGAAATATCAGTAACGGTGCATCCCTAATTCGGACACATCCGAATTTCTGAATCCCAATGCACCTGAATGTGTCTGAATCCGAATTTCTATTCTTGAATTTCGGATCCCGTCTGAATTCCATTCAAAAACGAAACTGAATTGGACATGTGACTTGTCTGGCCAATCAGATGTGTTTTTTGGTTTAATCCATCCAAATGGGTCTGAACACGAATTTTCGTTACGGCAACATGGGAGCCATATACGGTATATACATATAATACTAAAGCTGAGGCTCCTAGATCCGAATGGCATTCGGGATCCGAATTTCCGAATTGCATTCGGGAGGTCCCGAATGCCAATCAGGTTCTGGGAGCCTCAGCTTTAGTAATATATGTATATGGCTCCCAGACCCAAATCACATTGATATTTTTTTTTCTCGCCACTCGTCGATACCGAATACCAATACCAAAAGTCCCATTAAAGAAGCTAGGCGGCATGTAATGACTCGCCACCTGGCTCCCTGATTAGTCGGGAAACTGGGCGGCGTGTAAAGACTCGCCACCCGGTGTCACGTACCTTAGAAGAGTCTGAGATGTTGAGGCTGGCCTCTCTCACTTCTCTGGTCCTGGGGCACCTTAATGGGTACAGGAGCACCGGGGCACAGAGGGGCAGGAGTGCCAGTAGTAGCTGAAACCGATGAGCAGGAGTAACAGAGAGTGTTGTACGTCCAGCCGGCAAGGATTGCAGCGTAGTCAGGACAGGCCGAGGTCATCAACGTGCAGGCAACGCAGTACAGAGGGTAAGCAGGAGAATCGTCAAAAACAAGCCAAGGGTCAATCACTGGAGAGAAGCAGAAGAGTCAAGCCAAGCCGGGTTACAAACAGAAGCAATTCAGGAGCAGGATACAGGGACACAGGGAAGCTGACAATCTGACAGCAAAGGAGGTTTGTTAGTCACAGCCTTATATAGCCCAGGATTGCCAGTCCTGCTTGTTGAACTACAGAACCCCGCCTATCCCCACCTCTCTCTATCCTTCTTCACATGCATACATTGAGTTGTATTCAAGCAAAACATGCTACTGCTTTGACCATACAGAGCCTCCCCATACACTATTCATAAGCAAAGGGCTCTTGGGAGTTGTAGTTTTGGGGTTGTGCCTACATCAATAGGAGCTGAGGTCCCAGCAGCTGCCTCTGCAAGAATTTTACAAGCTTGGTGATGATGTCAGAGGGAGTAATAAAAGCTGTTTATCACAGCGGAAACAAGGTGAAAGGAAAAAAGAAAATAATGCTGTGACACGATATAGAGGGGGAGAGGTGGGTCATCCGTCGTCACAGAAGAGCCGCAATTAACAGGCAAATAACAGGGTGGAGAGAGATTACTTATCTTCTATCTAACATTGTTACCCTAACAAAGGAACAGGAAAAATTAGATCTCAACAAAATTAAGACAGACAGAGCACCTTTTGTAGAAGGCGCTAACCCCTGTGTGCTAAAAGAATTAAGTACAGTAATTAAAGAACTGATATATCTCATTTTATTAGGCTTTCTTTTTCTCACAAGCCTGACACTGGAGCCATCTTTGTTCAGGCATCATCCAGGGTCATCATCCATTTCCTGGACTGAGATGCTCAGATAGCATTATTAATCTTACATAGGAAGAGGAGTAGTTAGATCTGAACAAAATTGACAGAGCACCTTGTGTAGAAGGCAACCACCCCTGTGTGCTAAAAGGGTTAAGTACAGTATCTAATGACCTGATATATCTTACTTTGCTAGGCTCTCTTTTCCTCACGTGTCTGACACACAGCAGAAGTTGTACTATGATTTACATTGTATCCTTAACCAAGAGCATTTTAAAAATATTGTTGGTGGCTTGAGGAGGAGTTAAAGTGGACCGAACTCAAAAAGTGAAGATTTGCTATGTTGTCGGGCAGCTTTTCTCAACCAGGGTGCTACAGGACCTTTTGGGTGCCTTCAGTCTTCTTCTGGGGGGCTTCAAAGTTTCCTCCAAGCATCATACCTTTCTATGGTGCAGGAATCATGGAAGCAAATTATGCCAATCCAGGGAGGGTGGGATCCATTCAGAGAAAGATGGAAATTTGCTTCTGTCCCGGTCTGCCGCCACAGCTGTGGCTTCTCATGTGGTGGTTGGACTTAGATCTGAAGGGGGGACTGAGGACTCGGATGTGAAGGGGGTTCGTGATGTGATGCTAGGACTCAGATATGAAGGGGGGGACTAAGGACTCGGATGTGAAGGGGGCTCCTGATGTGGTGGTAGGACTTAGATCTGAAGGGGAGACTGAGGACTCTGATGTGAAGGGGGTTCGTGATGTGATGCTAGGACTTAGATATGAAGGGGGGACTGAGAACTCTGATGTGAAGGGGGCTCCTGATGTGGTGCCAGGACTTAGATATAAAGGGGGGACTGAGGACTCTAAAGTGAAGGGGGCTCCTGATATGGTGCTAGGACTTAGATGTGAAGGGGGGACTGAGGACTCTGATGTAAAGGGGCTCCTGGTGTGGTGTCAGGACTTAGATATGAAGGGGGGACTGAGGACTTTGATGTGAAGGGGGCTCCTGATGTGGTGTCAGGACTTACATATGAAGGGGGGACTGAGTACTCTGATGTGAAGGGGGCTCCTGATGTGGTGTCAGGACTTACATATGAAGGGGGGACTGAGTACTCTGATGTGAAGGGGGCTCCTGATGTGGTGTCAGGACTTACATATGAAGGGGGGACTGAGTACTCTGATGTGAAGGGGGCTCCTGATGTAGTGGTAGGACTCAGATATGATGGGGGGACTGAGGACTCGGATGTGAAGGGGCTCCTGATGTGGTGGTAGGACTCAGATATGATGGGGGGACTGAGAACTCTGAACTGTGGAACTGAGAACTCTGAACAGTGGAACTGTGGAACTGTGATGTGAATGGGGGAACCATGCTTTCTTTTTGGGGTTTTACATGCCCCCCCCCTTAAAATCCATACCATGCTCCTATATCAGATAGGTCTATGGTATGGATTTTGGAGGGGCCACACATCATTTTTTACATTTTAGACAGGGTGCCTTGAGATTTGGCATAGTTTTATGACTACAATCTCAATACAAATGAGTAAATTAAACATGAGATTGTAGTCCATCACTGGAGCAAGCTTGGAGCGGTGACTACTATACAACACACACGGGGACCATGGGGAACAAAAGTAGCCCCCCTCCAGAAGGAAGGACAGTGTCAGCACCAATTCAGAGATGAGTGGAGGATCCACAGCCGAGTGATACACAAATAAGATACATTTTTATTAATAGTTAAGGTACTTGAATGGGTTTTGAAGGTTTAACTCCTGAGTTTGGTGTCACTTTAAGGATATATAAGTCACTCTACTACTCAGGAGTCACGAGACTGAATGAGAATTCTACCCACAACATGATGCAACCTAGAGACATATTCAGCAGTTTACAATGGCTTCTCATTACCGCTAAGGCAAAACACAAACTCCAAACTACTGAAAAAAAAACACAGGAAACCGCACGCCGAGAGTGAATCATCACATAATAAATCACTTATTCGAAAATACAGCAAGAGAAAAGGCCAGAGACAGCTTTATCTGACTCCTGCTGAGTACACTACTTGTAAAACTAACCAATCTTCCGTCATGGTGGTTGTATAAACGGTGACATAAACACGACTCTAAACCAACACATTGTAACAATCGTTGTAACACATCACGTTATTTACTATCCGCAGTGGAATAAAAACAATAAACAGTGCAAAGAGATCATTTCTAAAGTGGATGTTAAGTAATGTGTCAGTGTCAATACACTTCCAGGTATTTATTACCTCTCACAGAGATCACAGTGCCCCCCCCCCACCCCCATCCCTGCCCTGGACAATGGTCTCATCCGTTTTTCTCTCCAGAAGGATGGCACCATCTTTGTTAAGAGCTCTTAGCAACCTGTGATGCTTTGTCCGGCTTCCTGCCCAGCTCACTGACATCATTGGTTGGCCAAGAGTTGACCGGGATGCTCTGGCTGATGTCCCACCATGCTCCTGGCAACCAGTGACATCAGTTAGCTGGGCAGGACCAGACAGCATGGACCTAACACAACCTAATTAAAAATGAAAGCACAAAGGCTAAAAAAGAAAACTAATGCAGCCACAACATCTAAGGACTGGTAAGCTGCAATATATGCCATTTTGTTCTTGGATTTAGGCGGTAGGTACTCTTGAAAGAAAGAGACCCTGCAACAGAAGAGGTATGCTACTCACCTCCCCGGCAGCCGGGACTTCCCGAGTCCCTTCTATTCCAGCACTGCAGACTCCATTTGGTATTCAACACTTCTGGGAGTGTCGGATAGTTGTATCCTCCCCGCCGTGTGCTGTGGTTCTATACTGTGATCTCTATGTCAGAATGAGGCAGGGGTCAGAGGATGAAACCACAACCCATGGCGGGGAAGGGGGGAGCGGTACAACTATCTGACAGTGCTGAATCCCAAAGAGCCCGATAGGAGTGCTGGAATGAAGGGCAGGTAGAAGGCAATGGATGAGATGAGTCTACTACCTCTTCTATTGCAGGGAACTGTAGTTTGGTTTATTTGCAGACTTGACAGGGTCTCTTTGAAAACGTTATTTCATGTTTTCAATAAGAATAGAAGACAATTTGACATTTCCCACACGTTGTTACATAGTATTTGATAGTTACATAGAGGGTTATACACTCAGCTGCAGAAGGGTTGTTCACTCAGACCGCTTGATCCGAGTGCAGGCCTGCCAGGACAGGAAAGGGAGGGGACGAGCGAGCCCCCCCCCCCCACCATTATTATTATTATTACGTAGTATTTATATAGCGCCAACAGTTTGCGCAGCGCTTTACAATGTAAGGAAGACATTACAATCACAATACAATTCAAGACAAGATGGTAAGGAGGGCCCTGCCCCTGAGGGCTTACAATCTAAAACAGGAGGGGGAAATTATACATGAGGAGGTAGCTGTGAGGGGATGAATTATTTGAGAATGTGATGGTCCAGTGGTTAGGTTGAGGTGGGATAGGCTTCCCTGAAGAGATGAGTCTTTAGGGAACGCCTAAAGATAGTCAAGGTGGGAGATAGACGGACAGGTTGGGGTAAAGTGTTCCAGAGGATGGGAGAGACTCTAGAGAAGTCCTGAAGGCGAGTATGGGAGGAGTTGGCTAGGGAGCTGGAAAGCAGGAGGTCTGGGGAAGAGCGGAGTGGACGGTTAGGGTGATATTTTGAGACAAGGTCTGAGATATATCCGGGGGAAGAGTTGTGGATGGCTTTATAAGTGACTATTAATATTTTGAATACAAGGCCACATGCCCTCAGCACTGGGGGGTTCTTTTCCAGGGTCCCCCCTGGAAAAGCACCTTGTCCCCGTGTCGATGAGGAAAAGGGCCTCTTCTCCACAAGCCCTGGGGTGTTGGTTGTGGGGGGGTCTGCAGGCAGGGAGGCTTATTTGCATTGGGG
>NW_017306897.1:324984-328872 GCF_000935625.1 Nanorana parkeri
CCCCCCCTGTGAATGAGTAGGGGTACCCCTGCTCATTCACTGAAGTGTTAAATACAAATGTAAATAAAGAGACAAGACATTTAAAAATATATATTTAATTGAACAAAACACACAACAAAAATCTTTGACAAGTCTATTATTAACACGAAAAAATCCCCATAATTGATCCACTGACATAATCCACGGTCAATCACGACGTCCAGCGTTGTCCACGACGATGACTCGTTGAAATTGTTTAAGTAATTGGCTCATTGCCTTTCTCAGAAGCCTGCACAGAGTTTGAGGTCATATAACATGCAGTCCAAGTTCTTATCTCCTTAAAGGGGACACAGACAGTAATAAAAGCCTGACAAGGGTTATAACTGTTCCCTCCTCCACCCAAAATGAAATGTTTACTAGAACTGGGCTTTAAAACCATAAACTTGCAAAACAAAATGTTGGCTTTACATATACTTTACTCTGGAGGGGGAACTTCATGGGTATTAGGAGTGAGAGGGTTAGATACACGCTACCCTAAAGGAGAAGATTCATGGGTATTAGGATTGCGAACTTTAGATACAGTTTACATTACCCTGGAGAGGGAATGTGGTGCCCATTGGGAGTGGAAGTTTTAGATACACTTTACTCTGGAGCAAGAACTTCATGGGCATTAGGAATCAGCGCTTTAGATACACTTTACCCCGGGGAGGGAACTTAGTGGGCATTAGGAGTGAGAGTGTTAGATATTATTTGCCCTGGAGGGGGAACTTTGTGGGCATTAGGAGTTAGAGTTTTAGAGGCACTTTGCCCTGGAGGGAGTACTTCATGGGCACTAGGAACCAGGGCTTTAGATATACTTAACCCTGAAGAGAAACTTTGTGGGGATTCGTAGTAAGAGCTTTAGATTCACTTTACCCTGGATGGAAAACATCACGGGTATTAGGAGTGAAAGCTTTACATACACTTTACCCTGGAGGGGGAACTTCATGGGCATTAGGAATCAGCACTTTAGATACACTTTATTTTTGAAGGGGCAACTTTGTAGAGATTAGGTTAGTTAGGAGTGAGAGTTTTGGACACACCTTTCCCTGGAAGGGAACTTCATGGGAATTAGCCATTAGAGCTTCAGACACACTTTACCCTGGAGGGAAAAGTTAATTAGCAGTTAGATGACGTGAAATCCCAGCAGGAACATGTGGTTTCTGTGGGGGGAGGGGGGAACACATGTTAAATGCCATCCAAGCAACTCTTGAAGGATTTCGTTAACTGGAGTAAATGAAGAAGAGAGACATTGTTAACTTCCTGTAACCAGCTGGGGGAAAGGAATGTTTCCTATTTCTCCTTTCCATTGCAGGCAAATATATTGTTACATTTCATGGATGGACATAGCCTGTCTCTGCATATATTTCATGACAATGATACTTAGGTAGATCTGAGCCAGTGCTTAGTATGGTGGTCCATCTCAAAGAAAAGGAAAACTTCTTTCCTTGCAACTATTCCCCATGAAGCTGACATTTGGAAAAACGGCTTACTGATGGGATGCCCCTGACCCCCTGTGTTCAATATGTTTATGATGGCCACTAGCATAAGGATGTGTTAATAATGATGTACCAGAATTGGAAAATATTGCCAGATTACAAATTAGGGTGTAACATGAAGTATGGTCACAAACTGCCCCCTTACCTGAATGGTGGGGTGCTTCTTCTGGCCGAAACTTGTAATCTTTGAATTCACCCCCTTCGTGCAGACAGATTGCTCCCAGTAAATTACTACATGTCCCATCTGCCACCACAGCATAGGGACTGTGCAGAGCCATGTCTCCCAGCTTTCCTCCTATGCCCCTATGTAGTCCAGTCGCACTTCCTCCAGCCTAGGTTCATGCAGCCGCAAAGACCTGAGGCTTAGTGAAAGCTTTGCAAGAGCATGTGCATTGCCCCTGTGATACACTGATCGTGAATGCAATGCTCTGCAGGCTTAATTAAAAAAAAAAAAAAATGATGAAACGATCAATGTTGCTGCACTTGCTTTTTTTTTTTTTTTTTAAATGTGGTATACCACTTTAAAAGATGATGAGCTCTCAAGGGAATAACTAAAAACATAGCAGTCCATGAGAATGCCATGGGGCCAAGTAGTACTGGAGGTCCTGTATGAGTGACATGAAAATATTGGAGGTCATATACTGTTTGAGTGATATGAAAGTAAGGAAGATCATATATGAGTTATATGAAAGTACTAGAGGTCATATATGAGTGGTATGAAAGTCCTGGAGGTCATATATGAGAGATATGAAAGTACTGGAGGTCATATATGAGAGATATGAAAGTACTGGAGATCATATATGAGTGATATAAAAAGTCCTGGAGGTCATATATGAGTGATATAAAAAGTTCTGGAGGTGATATATGTGGGATATGAAAGTTCTGGAGGTCATATATGAGAGATATGAAAGTCCTGGAGGTCATACACTGAGCGGCCAGATTATTATGACCACCTGACGTGTGTAGGCAAATTATCTATAATTAGCTATAATTTCGCGCTGAAGTTGCTAGAGGGCCAGACCATTATAAATAGGGAAGCAGGTTGTTTACCACGACAGTAGAAGTGATTTGTTTCTGAAGATACGGGGAAACAACGCGATTTAACAGCCTTTGAACGTGGGATGATTGTTGGCGCTCGGAGGCATGGAGCGAGTATCAGCAAAACAGCAGAATTTGTTAAATGTTCAAGAGCAGCTGTTGTTAAAGTGTTTAAAGACTGGACTGTCAGCCGAAAATCTGAACGTGCAAATTGTGTCCGTCAGCGACTAGTCAATGTTACTGCAGAACGGAGAGCGGCAAGACTGGTACAAGACAACAGAAGGGCAACAGTGCAGTGTCAGATCCCTCGCATCACCTTTCAACATCTCGTGGAGTCACGAGGCGGTCCAACGAAGTCATCTTGTGGAGTCATCTTGTGGCCCAACAAAGTACTGATGGAGTGGTCTTAATAATCTGGCCACTCAGTGTATATGACTGATGTGAAAGTCCTGGAGGTCATATTCCCTTGCAAAGTGATCAGCCCATGTTAGTAGATAATCCCCACATCTCTTCCTTCCTTATAATGGCTACATCGTAAAAAGATTCAATGTCGGAGAAGGTGCTACCCTACTGTTCTGGAATTTTTTAAGTTTCTGCCAAAGTGCCAGGAAAGCAGTTCAAGAGTTCAGGACTCATCAGCCTCATTAGAGGATGCCAAATGCAACACAAAGTTAAACAAGAAAAACAGCACTGGAAGAGCCTGCTGTGATTACCGCTACCTATAAACCAGACTGAAACATCAATGAAACTTTCTTATGTAATCCCCCAACAAAGAAAAAAGTTACCTGATTTTAAAGAACACTTAAAAATACACAGGGACCGGCGCTGGCAATCTTAATGGTGGACAAACTAACATGGGATCCTTAGCTGTGACAGCTTGGCACGGTTACCTTTGAGTTTGAGCTATTAACAGAAGGCTTCGGGACCGGAGTAAAGAAGAAAGGGTTCGTTTTGTAGGAGCAGGTTGGTGATAAGGTGATAAAGTGTTAGAAATATTAAGCCTTTCCTCTTTCAGTTTAATTGCGTGGCCTTGTGTCTTCTGTGGCCATTTTAAACATTTAGAACAGATAGGCAAGTTTGGCACGCCGGCTGTTGTGAAACTACAAGTCCCATGAGGCATTGGAAGAGTCTGACAGCCACAGGCATGATTCCAAGAGGCAGAGACACAATGGTAATTGTAGTCTCGTCACAGCTGGAGATGCCAAGGTTTCCTACCCCTGATTTAGAATGATAAGTCCCGTCAAAGAAGCAGAAACCATGAAGAGCCTGATATTACTTACTATTATCCTCCAAAATCTCTTCTGTGCCCGTCACCCCCCCCCCCCCCCCCCCC
>NW_017306897.1:329329-333417 GCF_000935625.1 Nanorana parkeri
CCTCCCCCCCCCCCCCCCCCACCTTATTTAGCTTCACTACTAGGGGCCTGACGTTCCTGTCTTCTGGACTGTCTTTCCTTCCGCCTGAAGAAGCCCCTATATTAGGCGTGAAATGCCTTGAGGAATGTGGGCACCCCTTGATACCACGACATCATGACAATATCGCATCGGATCACTGTTTTTGTATAATGCATTTCTTTTATATTTTTGTATAAAAAATAAAGATGTATTCTTAATCTACTTCTGTGCTATATCAGTGGTGTGTCTGATACCTCAAATGCCCTTATCTTTGCCGCATTATTATACATTTCCTCTTTGGGTGTGGTATCATCTTTGCTCCATATTTATCCCCAAATTCTATGTATAGCATTTTATTGGTAAGATGCCTATGCAGTAGAATATGTCAACCATTAGAGGATCTAACTGAGGTCATTGTTGCTTATCCTGTTTGTTTATGGGCAGGCCAGGCAGCTCCCCAGGAGACCTAATATTAGACCATTTCCTATGGTCACACTCCAGTGTTTTCTATTGTCTTTCCTTCTTTGTTCCGCATAGCAGGCCATGCAATTAGCTTTCATGGAATATGCACCTGATTAAAGCACCAATTCAAACTTCACTGTATTGGCTATGTACACAGACAAGGACAACTCTTGTCCTAAAACTCTTTTCTCAACACTTTACCATGGAGGAACTCTTGAAATAGTTTCCAGGTCTCAGGAAACCCCATTCATAAAGTATTATATGTATATTTCACAGTGTAGTATGGAGATCAGTAGGTTGTAAAGAGTTTTTTTAAATACAACAATACAGAATGAGATGTAATAGACATGTATTAGATTTGTAATAGACATCAAATCAAACAAATATTAATAATGGCCAGAAAATATACACAGTGAAAATATTTGCTGCCCCTTAGGTTGGTGGTCAGTGTTAAATGGACTTCTTACATAGGTGGTCAGTGGAGAAAAACCTCTTATATTGGTGGTTAGCAGAGAAGTGACCCTTACACTGGAGGTTAGTGGAAAAATGAGCCCCTACATTGGTGGTCAGTGGATGACCTCTTACATTGGTGGTCACCAGAGAAGTTACGCCTTACACTTGAGGTTAGTGGAAAAGCGACCCCTTAAATTGGAGGCTAGTGGACAAGTGATATCGAGCAAAACACAGATTCGCATTGAAGTCAAAGGAGGCTGTTCACACCTTTGTGGTTCGGCGCACGGGCGAAATTGCCTGTCGTGCAAAAAGGTGCAGGAGCTATTTTCGGGCAGTTATGGGTTTGGGTCCCATAGACACCTCTATGCATTGAAAACCGCACGACAACCACGCACGGTTTTCAATGCATAGAGGTGTCTATGGGACCCAAACCGCGCGGCAACCGCCCGAAAATAGCTCTTGCACCTTCTTTGAAAACCGCGTGGTTGTCGCGCAGTTTTCAATGCATAGAGGTGTCTACGGGATTTCAAAGAACAGTTGCGCAAACGAAAACGTGCGATAACCACGCGAAAACAGCTCAATTGCCTAGGTGTAAACCTAACCTAAGAGCTGGTTCACAGCAGCCCCATTAGGATGCATTGGGCAACAAGCAAGTAAGCATGTGCCTTTTATAGGGACGGTTCACACCAATGTGCTGTGTTAGTGTGCATTGCACAAAAAAAACCGACACAATCATGATTTTATCGCAGCGCATTGCAACATACATAGAATTTACATAGGGGTAAAAAAAAAAAACACACACAGAGCGCTGTAATGCATTATAGAAACGCATCTCTGTGCACCTTAACACCACACAGCAGCGTACACACAACATTATGTGCTATGCATTGCCATGTGGCATGCTGCGATCCAGCCCTAACAGGTTACCATGCGTTGTGATGACTAAGTGCATTGGCACATGCAATTGTGTCACCGTTAGGAAATAATGGCAATGCAGTGCACCTAACGTGATCTCATGTGATCTGTGTATGTAATGAAAATATTCCGGCAGCAATCTAAAGATGTTTTTTTTTTTTTTTATCTTTTTGGGTTTTTGTTTGGTTTTGGATACAGTACAAAAGGGTGGAACTCCTGTCAGGTTTCCATTACTGTCTATGTCTCCGCTGGGGAAATTCACCCCCTTTATTGGTCATGGTGACTATTGTCATTTGGACAGGAAGAAAAGCAAAATGAAAAGTTTAAATTTGTCCCCGGAACAGAAATCAGAAAACTATTACTATTATTATTATTATGCAAGCTTTATATAGCGCCAACAGTTTGCACAGCGCTTTACAATATAAGGAAGACATTACAGTTACAATACAAATCAAGACAAGATGGTAAGGAGTCCCCTGCCCCTGACAGCTTACAATCTAAAAATCCGTATTTGTAAACAAGATCTTCATGATATCGTCTATTATTATACGGTTTATGATACCATTCATGATCCTTTTATACTTCTATGTTTACAAATACGGATCCCTATGACGCCTCTGCTTCCTCCATCCAAGGCATGCACGCTTCTCCTTGTGTATGAGTACGTGTGTGGAGCCCAGGGTGGGAGGGAGAGTCAGCTCCATGCTGCTCCCCTGTTTACAAGGCGTGCCTGGCTGACCCATTCTCAAGCCAACCCCTTCATCCATTGCCTAGCCTGGGGGGGGGGATGAACCGGGGTGGGGCACTACCAGCCCCATAAAACCCCCGCGCGCTGGGCTGGACGGATTAGAATTAAGAAGAAAAAAAAGTGCAGAGGACAGCAGCATCTGGGGACAGATTGTCACATCTGACTAAGAAAGGTAAGTCTGGGGCACAAGCTGCTGGGGGTAGGGGGGGTGGTGGTTATTTCTTAACATTTTGCTAAACCTTTGTGTATCAGTACTGCTTGGAACGGAGAAGAAGGGGGGGTAGAAGACCCCTGAAAGCGCCTCCACAATATGTAACTGTGCACATGAAAAAAAGTATCACAGACAGTACTCAACTGTGTTATTGTTGCCAGGGCACTAAGACAGTTACATTGTGGAAAGGCAAGTCTTAGCACATGGGACTACAGGTGCCAGCGTGACCTGCTAATAAATAGCAGCACGTATCAAGTCTAGTTAGTAGCTGAGGTTGAACTGTTGCTGAATATGAAGGATTAGGAAGGACGACATAACTTCCTTGTGTTGTTTTTGTTTCAATATTGTTGTAAAATGTCTTTGTTTTGTCTTTTTGTATCAATTTGTTACAATTCTTCTTTTCTTGTTACAATTCTTCTTTTCTTGTTACAATTCTTGTTGCTTTTTTGTTACTTTTATTAGACTGAAGAATACTGATGTTTCTGCTATAGACAGAGACTGAGGCTAGGTTCACACCTAGGTGATTTATCGCGCGGATTGAGTCGTGCCATATCGCGCAAAACACAGATTTGCATTGAAGTCAATGGGGGCTGTTCACACCTTTGCGGTTTGTCGCGCGGGCAAAATCACCTGTCGCGCAAAAAGGTGCAGGAGCTATTTTTGGGCGGTTGTCACGTGGTTTGCAATGCATGGAGATGCTTATGGGACCCAAACTGTGCGAGATCCGAAAAAAGCTCCTGCACCTCTTTGCGCAACAACCACGCAGTTTTCAAAGCAACCGCGCGAAAAACTGCTCATCAGCCTGATAGATGAAACCACTTGCTGGCGTTATGGGGGCGACCTCAGATTTGAGTCCCTGACTGTGTCAACGGTTACTGGTGATTTTGAAGTGGTTTTTGCACCTTGTTTTTCAGGCTTGAATGTTTTAGCCAATGAAAAGTGAATTACTGAGAGGGGGAGATGATCCTTAGGTGCAAAATTGTGCAAAAAAAAAACCCACACGCTGTTGTGCTTCCGTTATAGTCTATGGGGCCAAAAGTGCGCAATTGTGCCCGAAAGGAAACTTCAAGCTACAGTTGACCCAACGTCAGGTGTTAATAATGATGGTGGTCACACACACACACAGTGCAGTTCATGCAATTTCAACCTCATTCACAAGTACCGATGTGACTTACCACTGGCAGCTTCTATCTCCACCATGAAATGATCAAAGGTGTTGCTGGTAGGTCATCCCGATGCGTTGGGTTGTTTTTGCATTTGAAAGCTGGTTGAAAGTGGATG
>NW_017306897.1:333462-337581 GCF_000935625.1 Nanorana parkeri
GGAGTCTCAGACTTCCTGTTCCAAGCTCTAAAGTTCAACAATTATACAGACGATAATGCACGGAGCCTTCAGCTACATCCACACAGGAGCGGTTATCCACGCGTATTCGGCTATAGGAATACATGTGGAACCGCTCTAAAGATAAAAAAAACAATGCACTTTAATGTGCATTTTTCAGACTTTTGCAGGGGCCGCTCGGTACGAAACTGTGCGTCCCTCAAAATAGTACAAGCGCGATTTTGTGGCGAATTCCGCACATTCACGGCTAAAGTGAAAGCCGCATACGAGCGGAGTCCGTGCAGTTGTAAAGATTATTGCGTTTGCGTGCCATGCAGGAAACGCAAACGCTACATGTGAATGGAGCCTTCCAGAAAAGTCCCTTGGAGCTTGTTCACACCACATGCGTTGGGCTGCGTTGGTCAATAAAGTCCCAAGGCAAAGAAAGTCTTATATTGCAAAGCGCGGCGCAAACTGTTGGCACAATATAAATCCTGAGTAATAATAATAATAATAATTGTTTTGTTTTGTGACAGTCAGGTTAAAAGAAGGCAATGTGTAAAAAAAAATACAACACTCCACAACAAAACTGCATCACATGCATGCAATAAAGCATCTGCAGCTCACATCACCATCGCATACCAATGCATATGTGCCGACACATGCGCTGTGGTGTGACCTTACCCCTCAAGATATAGGTGACGTTGAGTTTTTGAATTGTGACGTTGAGTTACCGTTTTAGTATTGGCTGTTTATTATCTGTATCCATCCAACGCAATTTAGAGTGTTCCCTTTAAGCTTTCTGCTTGCCCTTGGCATTAAGCGCCTATTCACACCATAGCGTATTGCACTAGGCACACTGGTGCTTTGCGTTGCCGTTTGTTTTCCATAGCACCCTGACCCACCTCCTGTTGCAGTGCCACACACTGTAACATGCAGTGTGTTGTGTGCGGTGTTAGAAATTAGCGCATACATTAATTTTTTCTCACCGACAGAAAACGCAATGCACGTTGCTGCAATACCATACAACACACTTATGCCACAAGGTGCATTGGGGTACCATTTAGAATGAATGAACACAATGCACCAGCGTGCGATACCGTGCAGTGTGCAATAGCGCGTGCTATACACACAGATCCCGCTTGTTTAGTGCAATGCTATGGTGTGAATAGGTCCTTAACCTTGCTGATTGGAAATATCCGTATTGATTCCAACACAGCTATCTCTCCGTGTATGGCAGGAAGAGATGGGAACATTTCAGGACAGTTCACCTTGATGGTAAACAGATGGGGGGTGCGTATATTTGGGGCGATATTGCTTTTATCTTCTCCTGATTCCGCAGGCGGCTCCTTGTTAGTCCGCAGTGACCTTGGGGGACATGTTGGGTTAGATCATCTGTTTGATTGAGCCAGTCAGTTGGCCATACATTGGCAGAAGCCCAATTGCCAATGTCTATGCCGGGGGTAGGCAACCTTGGCTCTCCAGCTGTGCTATATATAACCCATATATATATAGATATTTCCTTATCACAGAGAGGGATCCAACACCAGTCTGCCACATAGAGCAGTCTTGTCTAGTAGTGGAAGGGACCTGACCTTTCTCGGTTGCAGTTTTACTTTCACTTACAAGTCTCCTCCTCTGGAAAGTAAAGAGGGAAACTGCAAACTGGAGAGCTCATTTGCGTGGCACTTGTACAGCAATACAATGCTTTGGCTCGTTGTGCTGCTTCTCCCTCCTCCTCTCTAAGCTCTGCTGTACAGGGATTGCAAGAAGCTGCTACCAAGACACCGCTGGCTACTCATATTGCTTATATTAAAAAATACATTACAATGAGATCAGAGTGTTATTAAGCACTGTACAACAATCGTATGCACAACACAGGATGTTGTACATACAAGTGATGATGGCTGTCCCTGTGTGAAATGTAATACACTATAATATAATATTTCCAGGCTCCCTATTCTTGATGACAGGGCTCCCAATACATTGTTGGAGAATGATCCTGGAGTCATTGCTGCACTTTGCACATTGCTGAATACACTAAAGGGGACACAAAGGCTGCAGAACCTCTCGGGGAGTCATTCTGGTCGGTGTTGTGGGCCGAGGCGTCTTGCAGCTTATCCTGGCTTAGCCCAGTGACACACAGGTGGATCTCCCCGGCCATCTGCTCCCGAGCCCCATCAAGGAATATGAAGGCGGAATGTGTGCTGTGTGTCTGACTTCATATTGCTGCTGTTCACAGAGAGGATATGGATGGATTAGATACATAGTATTTGAGGTTGAATAAAGACACAGGTCCATCAAGTTCAACCTTTGTGTGTCTGTATGTGTATACATGTATAGGAGTCCCCTTGTGATCTTGTTTTTAGTGTACCTGTACCCCTGTATGTCACGGTCTCTGAGGAAGGTATCTGATTGATTTTTGAATGATTCAATACTCTCCGCTAATACCACTGCTTGTGGAAGAGAGTTCCAGACTTTAGCCACTCTGACCGAGAAGAAGCCCCTTGTGGTTAAATCTTTTCTCCACCAGTTTTAGGTGGTGGCCTCTAGTCCTTGTTATGTAGTTTACTGTAAAACGTTTATTGCTGATGTTGCTATCACCATTGAACATCTCGCACATCAAAATCATGTCCCCCCTTAATCGTCTCACTTCCAGAGTGAACAAGTTTACTTTTAGCAACCTTGTCTCATAGCTTAGGTCCTCCAGCCCCTTAATTAGTTTAGTTGCCCTTCTCTGGACTCTCTCCAGCTCACGGACATCCTTTCTGTGGATTGGTGACGAAAACTGGACGGCATACTCCAGATGAGGCCGAACCAGCGATCTATAAAGTGTCAAAATTATAGATTTGTCTCTACAGTACATTCCCTTTGTAATACAAGACAGGACTCTATTTGCTTTGTTTACCGCAGCCTGGCATTGCAAGCTATTGTTCAATCTGTGGTCTACAATGACCCCCAGATCTTTTTCCATTTCTAACTTCCCTAGTGGAGTTCCCATTAAAATGTCTTCTTCTTGTGTATTTCTAACCCCAAAATGCATTACTTTACATTTTTCAACATTAAACCTCATCTGCCATATAGTTGCCCACTCCCCTATTTTATCCAGGTCCTCCCGTAATGTTATAGTGTCTAAGTCCGTGTCTTTTACCCTCCCGATTTTAGTATCATCAGCAAACACGGAAACATGGCTGTTAACAACCTTCCGAATATAATTAATAAACAGTTTAACAGGTTAAACAGTATGGGGCTTAGCACAGAACCCTGAGGCACTCCACTCTCAACCTTAGACCAATCTGAAAAAGAGACAGACAGATTATTCATAACCCATACATGCATTTACCTGTTTGGAGACCACGTTCTGTAAAATTTCTACCACACTTTTAGAAGGATATGAATACTGTCAATGAATAATCAATGTCTTTGGTTTACCCAGAGGTTCTAACAGTCACTGTCATGCGGAGGAATTTTATGGAAAGTTAGGATCGTCCTCTTCCTCAGCCCGGCATAGTGTTGTCTATCCATTTATGGACTCGGATATCAGATAGAACTACAATACGCACTCTGCACTGCAGATAACAATGTACCCAAGTAACACTAATTATATCATCCATATTGATCGGATATCATTGAGGTCGCTTTGTACAGAACAAGATATACCTGCAGGACACTTCTCAGCCATATGGAGTATCACACGTGTGAAGGAATCCTCTGCACCTCCACAACTCTCTAAATAAACACATTGATAACAAATAATGGAAACAATGAAACATACAAACAGTGTAGTAATAGTAAATAGTTTGTTACACACAGTGCAAGGAATCCACATCGAATGTCTTCCCCTAGACCAGAACACTGTACAGAGAGAACCCTACCGCTACCACTGCCGAGGTCTCATTCTAAACATGCTGCTTGCCTGGCTGTAATCCCTATCCTTTGTTACAGGGTGTTCTGACGGGAGAGAGAGAGAGAGAGAGAGAGAGAGAGAGAGAGAGAGAGAGAGAGAGAGAGAGAGACTGCTGCAACAAGAAGATATCTTTGAATGGCAAAGTAGCAAAAGTATGCTAATGCCCTTGACATGCCCAAGCCTGGAGAACTACAAGGGGCTTATATTTGACATTA